>NC_086447.1:5432032-5636854 GCF_028390025.1 Pseudophryne corroboree | reverse complement strand
TCCTACATTGCCACACCCCCCACCTCTACTCACCTGATACAGCATCCAAGTCAAGGTGTTCCTACATTGCCACACCCCCACCTCTACTCACCTGATACACATCCAGTCAGGTGTTCCTACATTGCCACACCCCCCACCTCTACTCACCTGATACAGTCATCCAGTCAGGTGTTCCTACATTGCCACACCCCCACCTCTACTCACCTGATACAGTATCCAGTCAGGTGTTCCTACATTGCCACACCCCCACCTCTACTCACCTGATACAGTATCCAGTCAGGTGTTCCTACATTGCCACACCCCCACCTCTACTCACCTGGTACAGCATCCAGTCAGGTGTTCCTACATTGCCACACCCCCACCTCTACTCACCTGATACAGCATCCAGTCAGGTGTTCCTACATTGCCACACCCCCACCTCTACTCACCTGATACAGCATCCAGTCAGGTGTTCCTACATTGCCACACCCCCACCTCTACTCACCTGATACAGCATCCAGTCAGGTGTTCCTACATTGCCACACCCCCACCTCTACTCACCTGATACAGTATCCAGTCAGGTGTTCCTACATTGCCACACCCCCACCTCTACTCACCTGATACAGCATCCAGTCAGGTGTTCCTACATTGCCACACCCCCACCTCTACTCACCTGATACAGCATCCAGTCAGGTGTTCCTACATTGCCACACCCCCACCTCTACTCACCTGATACAGCATCCAGTCAGGTGTTCCTACATTGCCACACCCCCACCTCTACTCACCTGATACAGCATCCAGTCAGGTGTTCCTACATTGCCACACCCCCACCTCTACTCACCTGATACAGCATCCAGTCAGGTGTTCCTACATTGCCACACCCCCTACCTCTACTCACCTGATACAGCATCCAGTCAGGTGTTCCTACATTGCCACACCCCCACCTCTACTCACCTGATACAGTATCCAGTCAGGTGTTCCTACATTGCCACACCCCCACCTCTACTCACCTGATACAGCATCCAGTCAGGTGTTCCTACATTGCCACACCCCCACCTCTACTCACCTGGTACAGCATCCAGTCAGGTGTTCCTACATTGCCACACCCCTACCTCTACTCACCTGATACAGCATCCAGTCAGGTGTTCCTACATTGCCACACCCCCACCTCTACTCACCTGATACAGAATCCAGTCAGGTGTTCCTACATTGCCACACCCCCACCTCTACTCACATGATACAGCATCCAGTCAGGTGTTCCTACATTGCCACACCCCCACCTCTACTCACCTGATACAGTATCCAGTCAGGTGTTCCTACATTGCCACACTCCCACCTCTACTCACCTGATACAGCATCCAGTCAGGTGTTCCTACATTGCCACACCCCCACCTCTACTCACCTGATACAGCATCCAGTCAGGTGTTCCTACATTGCCACACCCCCACCTCTACTCACCTGATACAGCATCCAGTCAGTTGTTCCTACATTGCCACACCCCCACCTCTACTCACCTGATACAGTATTCAGTCAGGTGTTCCTACATTGCCACACCCCCACCTCTACTCACCTGATACAGCATCCAGTCAGGTGTTCCTACATTGCCACACCCCCACCTCTACTCACCTGATACAGTATTCAGTCAGGTGTTCCTACATTGCCACACCCCCACCTCTACTCACCTGATACAGCATCCAGTCAGTTGTTCCTACATTGCCACACCCCCCACCTCTACTCACCTGATACAGTATTCAGTCAGGTGTTCCTACATTGCCACACCCCCACCTCTACTCACCTGATACAGCATCCAGTCAGGTGTTCCTACATTGCCACACCCCACCTCTGCCACACCCCCACCTCTACTCACCTGATACAGTTTTCAGTCAGGTGTTCCTACATTGCCACACCCCCACCTCTACTCACCTGGTACAGCATCCAGTCAGGTGTTCCTACATTGCCACACCCCCACCTCTACTCACCTGATACAACATCCAGTCAGGTGTTCCTACATTGCCACACCCCCACCTCTACTCACCTGATACAGCATCCAGTCAGGTGTTCCTACATTGCCACACCCCCACCTCTACTCACATGATACAGCATCCAGTCAGGTGTTCCTACATTGCCACACCCCCACCTCTACTCACCTGATACAGCATCCAGTCAGGTGTTCCTACATTGCCTCACCCCCAACTCTACTCACCTGATACAGCATCCAGTCAGGTGTTCCTACATTGCCACACCCCCACCTCTACTCACCTGATACAGCATCCAGTCAGGTGTTCCTACATTGCCACACCCCCACCTCTACTCACATGATACAGTATCCAGTCAGGTGTTCCTACATTGCCACACCCCCACCTCTACTCACCTGATACAGCATCCAGTCAGGTGTTCCTACATTGCCACACCCCCACCTCTACTCACCTGATACAGCATCCAGTCAGGTGTTTCTACATTGCCACACCCCCACCTCTACTCACCTGATACAGCATCCAGTCAGGTGTTCCTACATTGCCACACCCCCACCTCTACTCACCTGATACAGCATCCAGTCAGGTGTTCCTACATTGCCACACCCCCACCTCTACTCACCTGATACAGTATCCAGTCAGGTGTTCCTACATTGCCACACCCCCACCTCTACTCACCTGATACAGCATCCAGTCAGGTGTTCCTACATTGCCACACCCCCACCTCTACTCACCTGATACAGTATCCATTCAGATGTTCCTACATTGCCACACCCCCACCTCTACTCACCTGGTACAGCATCCAGTCAGGTGTTCCTACATTGCCACACCCCCACCTCTACTCACCTGATACAGTATTCAGTCAGGTGTTCCTACATTGCCACACCCCCACCTCTACTCACCTGGTACAGCATCCAGTCAGGTGTTCCTACATTGCCACACCCCCACCTCTACTCACCTGATACAGCATCCAGTCAGGTGTTCCTACATTGCCACACCCCCACCTCTACTCACCTGATACAGCATCCAGTCAGGTGTTCCTACATTGCCACACCCCCACCTCTACTCACCTGATACAGCATCCAGTCACGTGTTCCTACATTGCCACACCCCCACCTCTACTCACATGATACAGCATCCAGTCAGGTGTTCCTACATTGCCACACCCCCACCTCTACTCACCTGATACAGCATCCAGTCAGGTGTTCCTACATTGCCACACCCCCACCTCTACTCACCTGATACAGCATCCAGTCAGGTGTTCCTACATTGCCACACCCCCACCTCTACTCACCTGATACAGCATCCAGTCAGGTGTTCCTACATTGCCACACCCCCACCTCTACTCACCTGATACAGCATCCAGTCAGTTGTTCCTACATTGCCACACCCCCACCTCTACTCACCTGATACAGTATTCAGTCAGGTGTTCCTACATTGCCACACCCCCACCTCTACTCACCTGATACAGCATCCAGTCAGGTGTTCCTACATTGCCACACCCCCACCTCTACTCACCTGATACAGTATTCAGTCAGGTGTTCCTACATTGCCACACCCCCACCTCTACTCACCTGATACAGCATCCAGTCAGGTGTTCCTACATTGCCACACCCCCACCTCTACTCACCTGATACAGCATCCAGTCAGGTGTTCCTACATTGCCACACCCCCACCTCTACTCACCTGATACAGCATCCAGTCAGGTGTTCCTACATTGCCACACCCCCACCCCTACTCACCTGATACAACATCCAGTCAGGTGTTCCTACATTGCCACACCCCCACCTCTACTCACCTGATACAGTATCCAGTCAGGTGTTCCTACATTGCCACACCCCCACCTCTACTCACCTGATACAGCATCCAGTCAGGTGTTCCTACATTGCCACACCCCCCACCTCTACTCACCTGATACAGCATCCAGTCAGGTGTTCCTATATTGCCACACCCCCACCTCTACTCACCTGATACAGCATCCAGTCAGGTGTTCCTACATTGCCACACCCCCACCTCTACTCACCTGATACAGCATCCAGTCAGGTGTTCCTACATTGCCACACCCCCACCTCTACTCACCTGATACAACATCCAGTCAGGTGTTCCTACATTGCCACACCCCCACCTCTACTCACCTGATACAGTATCCAGTCAGGTGTTCCTACATTCCCACACCCCCACCTCTACTCACCTGATACAGTATCCAGTCAGGTGTTCCTACATTGCCACACCCCCCACCTCTACTCACCTGGTACAGCATCCAGTCAGGTGTTCCTACATTGCCACACCCCCACCTCTACTCACCTGATACAGTATTCAGTCAGGTGTTCCTACATTGCCACACCCCCACCTCTACTCACCTGGTACAGCATCCAGTCAGGTGTTCCTACATTGCCACACCCCCACCTCTACTCACCTGATACAGCATCCAGTCAGGTGTTCCTACATTGCCACACCCCCACCTCTACTCACCTGATACAGCATCCAGTCAGGTGTTCCTACATTGCCACACCCCCACCTCTACTCACCTGATACAGCATCCAGTCAGGTGTTCCTACCTTGCCACACCCCCACCTCTACTCACCTGATACAGTATCCAGTCAGGTGTTCCTACATTGCCACACCCCCACCTCTACTCACCTGATACAGCATCCAGTGAGGTGTTCCTACATTGCCACACCCCTACCTCTACTCACCTGATACAGCATCCAGTCAGGGGTTCCTATATTGCCACACCCCCACCTCTACTCACCTGATACAGCATCCAGTCAGGTGTTCCTACATTGCCACACCCCCACCTCTACTCACCTGATACAGCATCCAGTCAGGTGTTCCTACATTGCCACACCCCTACCTCTACTCACCTGATACAGCATCCAGTCAGGTGTTCCTACATTGCCACACCCCCACCTCTACTCACCTGATACAGTATCCATTCAGGTGTTCCTACATTGCCACACCCCCA
This sequence comes from Pseudophryne corroboree, assembly GCF_028390025.1. NCBI lineage: Eukaryota > Metazoa > Chordata > Amphibia > Anura > Myobatrachidae > Pseudophryne > Pseudophryne corroboree. Next base: position 5,631,937 of record NC_086447.1, on the reverse strand, counting down.
CCTCTACTCACCTGATACAGCATCCAGTCAGGTGTTCCTACATTGCCACACCCCCACCTCTACTCACCTGGTACAGCATCCAGTCAGGTGTTCCTACATTGCCACACCCCCCACCTCTACTCACATGATACAGCATCCAGTCAGGTGTTCCTACATTGCCACACTCCCACCTCTACTCACCTGATACAGCATCCAGTCAGGTGTTCCTACATTGCCACACCCCCACCTCTACTCACCTGATACAGCATCCAGTCAGTTGTTCCTACATTGCCACCCCCCCACCTCTACTCACCTGATACAGTATTCAGTCAGGTGTTCCTACATTGCCACACCCCCACCTCTACTCACCTGATACAGCATCCAGTCAGGTGTTCCTACATTGCCACACCCCCACCTCTACTCACCTGATACAGTATTCAGTCAGGTGTTCCTACATTGCCACACCCCCACCTCTACTCACCTGATACAGCATCCAGTCAGGTGTTCCTACATTGCCACACCCCCACCTCTACTCACCTGATACAGTATTCAGTCAGGTGTTCCTACATTGCCACACCCCCACCTCTACTCACCTGATACAGCATCCAGTCAGGTGTTCCTACATTGCCACACCCCCCACCTCTACTCACCTGATACAGCATCCAGTCAGGTGTTCCTACATTGCCACACCCCCACCTCTACTCACCTGATACAGCATCCAGTCAGGTGTTCCTACATTGCCACACCCCCACCTCTACTCACCTGATACAGTATCCAGTCAGGTGTTCCTACATTGCCACTCCCCCACCTCTACTCACCTGATACAGCATCCAGTCAGGTGTTCCTACATTGCCACACCCCCACCTCTACTCACCTGATACAGCATCCAGTCAGGTGTTCCTACATTGCCACACCCCCACCTCTACTCACCTGATACAACATCCAGTCAGGTGTTCCTACATTGCTACACCCCCACCTCTACTCACCTGATACAGTATCCAGTCAGGTGTTCCTACATTGCCACACCCCCACCTCTACTCACCTGATACAGTATCCAGTCAGGTGTTCCTACATTGCCACACCCCCACCTCTACTCACCTGGTACAGCATCCAGTCAGGTGTTCCTACATTGCCACACCCCCACCTCTACTCACCTGATACAGTATTCAGTCAGGTGTTCCTACATTGCCACACCCCCACCTCTACTCACCTGGTACAGCATCCAGTCAGGTGTTCCTACATTGCCACACCCCCACCTCTACTCACCTGATACAGCATCCAGTCAGGTGTTCCTACATTGCCACACCCCCACCTCTACTCACCTGATACAGCATCCAGTCAGGTGTTCCTACATTGCCACACCCCCACCTCTACTCACCTGATACAGCATCCAGTCAGGTGTTCCTACATTGCCACACCCCCACCTCTACTCACCTGATACAGTATCCAGTCAGGTGTTCCTACATTGCCACACCCCTACCTCTACTCACCTGATACAGCATCCAGTCAGGTGTTCCTACATTGCCACACCCCCACCTCTTCTCACCTGATACAGTATCCAGTCAGGTGTTCCTACATTGCCACACCCCCCACCTCTACTCACCTGATACAGCATCCAGTCAGGTGTTCCTACATTGCCACACCCCCACCTCTACTCACCTGGTACAGCATCCAGTCAGGTGTTCCAACATTGCCACACCCCCACCTCTACTCACATGATACAGCATCCAGTCAGGTGTTCCTACATTGCCACACCCCCACCTCTACTCACCTGATACAGTATTCAGTCAGGTGTTCCTACATTGCCACACCCCCACCTCTACTCACCTGATACAGCATCCAGTCAGGTGTTCCTACATTGCCACACCCCCACCTCTACTCACCTGATACAGCATCCAGTCAGGTGTTCCTACATTGCCACACCCCCACCTCTACTCACCTGATACAACATCCAGTCAGGTGTTCCTACATTGCCACACCCCCACCTCTACTCACCTGATACAGTATCCAGTCAGGTGTTCCTACATTGCCACACCCCCACCTCTACTCACCTGATACAGCATCCAGTCAGGTGTTCCTACATTGCCACACCCCCACCTCTACTCACCTGATACAGCATCCAGTCAGGTGTTCCTACATTGCCACACCCCCACCTCTACTCACCTGATACAACATCCAGTCAGGTGTTCCTACATTGCCACACCCCCACCTCTACTCACCTGATACAGTATCCAGTCAGGTGTTCCTACATTGCCACACCCCCACCTCTACTCACCTGATACAGTATCCAGTCAGGTGTTCCTACATTGCCACACCCCCACCTCTACTCACCTGGTACAGCATCCAGTCAGGTGTTCCTACATTGCCACACCCCCACCTCTACTCACCTGATACAGCATCCAGTCAGGTGTTCCTACATTGCCACACTGCCACGTTTATGAATGAATATATCCTAGGTTACAGCAGGCCAGTTCCGTCCTGCAATCTCCAGCCAAAACCCAGTAGCTCAGCCTTGTCTGGATTCACAAATAACTTCAGCCGTGACACACAATGCAAAGGAAAGAGGCACAAGATGGAATTGTCCTTGGTGCCTCCCACCCACCCTTATGTTGTATAAACAGGACATGCACAGGTTAACAAACCAAGCACTTCAGTGACAGGGATTTGTGGCTTAAACGACTGGTTTGTTGGGTCCCCACAAAACAAGCTGCCAATAGGCAGTGAACATTGATAGCAATGATCTCTACATACACAAACTGGCTCTACTGTATATAGGGGGTCATTCCGAGTTGTTCGCTCGTTGCCGATTTTCGCAACGGAGCGATTAAGGCTAAAATGCGCATGGTACGCAGTGCGCATGCGCTAAGTATTTTAGCACAAAACTTAGTAGATTTACTCACGTCCGAACATCATCGTTGAAGTGTTCGGAGTGTGATTAACAGGAAGTGGGTGTTTCTGGGTGGAAAGTTACCGTTTTCTGGAAGTGTGCGTAAAAAACGCAGGTGTGCCAGGATAAAACGCGGGAGTGTTTGTAGAAACGGGTGAGTGGCTGGCCGAACGCAGGGTGTGTTTGTGACATCAAACCAGGAACGAAACGGGCTGAGGTGATCGCAGTGTAGGAGTCGGTCTGGAGCTACTCAGAAACTGCTAAGAATTTTCTTTTCGCAATTCTGCTAATATTTCATTCGCAATTCTGCTAAGCTAAGATACACTCCAGAGGGCGGCGGCCTAGCGTGTGCAATGCTGCTAAAATCAGCTAGCGAGCGAACAACTCGGAATGACCCCCATAGGCAAGATGACATCATCGTTATCATCATCTGACTCCTCCCCATCAATGTGTACATCCTCTTCTTCACAACTATTAATTTGTCCCCGCTGGAATCCACCATTACAGGAGCCTCTGAATTTTTGGGACGTAATTACCGATCGCTGACAAGGTTCCCGGCTACGCTGAAAACTCTTCTGAGTACACACTGAAGGGGGGTGGGGGGGTGGGGGTGCAACTTCAGTAAAGCAAAGCCAGTTTGTGCACGTTTGTCCAAAGTGTCTTTTTGTGTGACAGTGGTGACACGGACTGTGTGACTTGCCTATGTGGAAACGGACTGTCTGACTTGCCTATGTGGAAACGTACTGTCTGACATGCCTGTGTGGAAACGGACTGTCTGACATGCCTGTGTGGAAACGGACTGTCTGACATGCCTATGTGGAAACAAACTGTCTGACATGCCTGTGTGGAAACGGACTGTCTGACATGCCTATGTGGAAACGGACTGTCTGACATGCCTGTGTGGAAACGGACTGTCTGACATGCCTATGTGGAAACGGACTGTGTGACATGCCTGTGTGGAAACGGACTGTGTGACATGCCTGTGTGGAAACGGACTGTCTGACATGCCTGTGTGGAAACGGACTGTCTGACATGCTGACATGCCTGTGTGGAAACGGATTGTCTGACATGCCTGTGTGGAAACGGACTGTCTGACATGCCTATGTGGAAACAAACTGTCTGACATGCCTGTGTGGAAACGGACTGTCTGACATGCCTATGTGGAAACGGACTGTCTGACATGCCTGTGTGGAAACGGACTGTCTGACATGCCTATGTGGAAACGGACTGTGTGACATGCCTGTGTGGAAACGGACTGTGTGACATGCCTGTGTGGAAACGGACTGTCTGACATGCCTGTGTGGAAACGGACTGTCTGACATGCCTGTGTGGAAACGGACTGTCTGACATGCCTATGTGGAAACGGACTGTCTGACATGCTGACATGCCTGCGTGGAAACGGACTGTCTGACATGCCTATGTGGAAACGGACTATCTGACATGCCTATGTGGAAATGGACTGTCTGACATGCCTATGTGGAAATGGATTGTCTGACATGCCTGTGTGGACGCTATCACTAAAATAATCATCAACCATTGTTTGAATGGTGACTGTATCAGATGGAGTCACGGTAGACATGTCACTAATTGTAGGCAGTTCTTTTAGGCCCAACCAGATGTCATAAGGTTGTGCTGACTGCTCTGCATCACCACCAGTGGATCTCTTAGGAAAATTAACTTTTTTCCTGGCAGCAGCAGTTGCCTGAGAAATTGAAGGAGATTTTGCGGCTTACTTTCACCTACAGTGTCACACAATACGTGTATGAGTCAGAAATAATAATCTAACATTGCGGTTTACTTTCACCTACAGTGTCACACAATACGTGTATGAGTCAGAAATAGTAATCTAACATTGCGGTTTACTTTCACCTACAGTGTCACACAATACGTGTATGAGTCATAAATAATAATCTAACATTGCGGTTTACTTTCACCTACAGTGTCACACAATACGTGTATGAGTCATAAATAATAATCTAACACTGTGGTGTACTTTCACCTACAGTGTCACACAATACGTGTATGAGTCATAAATAATAATCTAACATTGCGGTTTACTTTCACCTACAGTGTCACACAATACATGTATGAGTCAGAATATATATTACACTGCAGTTCACTTCCACCTACAGTGTCACACAATACATATATGATAGACTGCAGTCTGACTGGCAGTGCCACAGAAAACTAACAGTATAAAATAGTACACTGGGGTACTCCTAGTTTGACAGAGCACCACGGAATACAGCAGTCCCTTTATGTACAACAAAGTACGCCTGGGGACGGACCACCTATAGTGTCACAATACTATGCATGCATGATACACTGCTGTCTTAGCGGCAGTGTGACAGCAAACTAATAGTATAGTACACTGAGGTATAGCACTATATATATATATATATAGTGCTATACCTCAGTGTACTATATATAACATTTCCCAATTGTATTTTTTGGCTTTCATTTTTTTTACACTGGGGTCGCACCCCTAGTTTGACAGCACCCCTGGATGGACAAAGCATGGAGAGAGCACCCCTAGTGTGACAGAGCACCCCTGGATGGACACAGCATGGAAAGAGCACCCCTGGATGGACACCGCATGGAGAGAGCACCCCTGGATGGACACAGCATGGAAAGAGCACCCCTGGATGGACACAGCATGGAGAGAGCACCCCTAGTGTGACAGAGCACCCCTGGATGGACACAGCATGGAGAGAGCACCCCTGGATGGACACAGCATGGAGAGAGCATCCCTGGATGGACACAGCATGGAAAGAGCACCCCTAGTGTGACAGAGCACTCCTGGATGGACACAGCATGGAGAGAGCACCCCTAGTGTGACAGAGCACCCCTGGATGGACACAGCATGGAGAAAGCACCCCTACTGTGACAGAGCACCCCTGGATGGACACAGCATGGAAAGAGCACCCCTGGATGGACACAGCATGGAGAGAGCACCCCTGGATGGACACAACATGGAGAGAGCACCCCTAGTGTGACAGAGCTCCCCTGGATGGACACAGCATGGAGATAGCACCCCTACTGTGACAGAGCACCCCTGGATGGACACAGCATGGAAAGAGCACCCCTGGATGGACACAGCATGGAGAGAGCACCCCTAGTGTGACAGAGCACCCCTGGATGGACACAGCATGGAGAGAGCACCCCTGGATGGACACAGCATGGAAAGAGCACCCATGGATGGACACAGCATGGAGAGAGCACCCCTAGTGTGACAGATCACCCCTGGATGGACACTGCATGGAGAGAGCACCCCTGGATGGACACAGCATGGAGAGAGCACCCCTGGATGGACACAGCATGGAGCGAGCATCCCTGGATGGACACAGCATGGAGAGAGCACCCCTAGTGTGACAGAGCACCCCTGGATGGACACAGCATGGAGAGAGCACCCCTGGATGGACACAGCATGGAAAGAGCACCCCTAGTGTGACAGAGCACCCCTGGATGGACACAGCATGGAGAGAGCACCCCTGGATGGACACAGCATGGAGAGAGCACCCCTAGTGTGACAGAGCACCCCTGGATGGACACAGCATGGAGAGAGCACCCCTAGTGTGACAGAGCACCCCTGGATGGACACAGCATGGAGAGAGCACCCCTAGTGTGACAGAGCACCCCTGGATGGAAACAGCATGGAGAGAGCACCCTGGATGGACACAGCATGGAGAGAGCACCTCTGGATGGACACAGCATGGAGAGAGCACCTCTGGATGGACAGCATGGAGAGAGCACCCCTACTGTGACAGAGCACCCCTAGATGGACACAGCATGGAGAGAGCACCCCTGGATGGACACAGCATGGAGAGAGCATCCCTGGATGGTCACAGCATGGAGAGAGCACCCCTAGTGTGACAGAGCATGGAGAGAGCACCCCTAGTGTGACAGAGCACCCCTGGATGGACACAGCATGGAGAGAGCACCCCTGGATATACACAGCATGGAGACAGCACCCCTAGTGTGACAGAGCACCCCTGGATGGACACATCATGGAGAGAGCACCCCTAGTGTGACAGAGCATGGAGAGAGCACCCCTAGTGTGACAGAGCACCCCTGGATGGACACAGCATGGAGAGAGCACCCCTGGATGGACACAGCATGGAGAGAGCACCCCTAGTGTGACAGAGCACTCCTGGATGGACACACCATGGAAAGAGCACCCCTGGATGGACACAGCATGGAAAGAGCACCCCTGGATGGACACAGCATGGAGAGAGCACCCCTAGTGTGACAGAGCACCCCTGGATGGACACAGCATGGAGAGAGCACCCCTGGATGGACACAGCATGGAGAGAGCATCCCTGGATGGACACAGCATGGAAAGAGCACCCCTAGTGTGACAGAGCACTCCAGGATGGACACAGCATGGAGAGAGCACCCCTAGTGTGACAGAGCACCCCTGGATGGACACAGCATGGAGAAAGCACCCCTACTGTGACAGAGCACCCCTGGATGGACACAGCATGGAAAGAGCACCCCTGGATGGACACAACATGGAGAGAGCACCCCTGGATGGACACAACATGGAGAGAGCACCCCTAGTGTGACAGAGCACCCCTGGATGGACACAGCATGGAGATAGCACCCCTACTGTGACAGAGCACCCCTGGATGGACACAGCATGGAAAGAGCACCCCTGGATGGACACAGCATGGAGAGAGCACCCCTAGTGTTACCGAGCACCCCTGGATGGACACAGCATGGAGAGAGCACCCCTGGATGGACACAGCATGGAAAGAGCACCCATGGATGGACACAGCATGGAGAGAGCACCCCTAGTGTGACAGATCACCCCTGGATGGACACTGCATGGAGAGAGCACCCCTGGATGGACACAGCATGGAGAGAGCACCCCTGGATGGACACAGCATGGAGCGAGCATCCCTGGATGGACACAGCATGGAGAGAGCACCCCTAGTGTGACAGAGCACCCCTGGATGGACACAGCATGGAGAGAGCACCCCTGGATGGACACAGCATGGAAAGAGCACCCCTAGTGTGACAGAGCACCCCTGGATGGACACAGCATGGAGAGAGCACCCCTGGATGGACACAGCATGGAGAGAGCACCCCTAGTGTGACAGAGCACCCCTGGATGGACACAGCATGGAGAGAGCACCCCTAGTGTGACAGAGCACCCCTGGATGGACACAGCATGGAGAGAGCACCCCTAGTGTGACAGAGCACCCCTGGATGGAAACAGCATGGAGAGAGCACCCCTGGATGGACACAGCATGGAGAGAGCACCTCTGGATGGACACAGCATGGAGAGAGCACCTCTGGATGGACACAGCATGGAGAGAGCACCCCTACTGTGACAGAGCACCCCTAGATGGACACAGCATGGAGAGAGCATCCCTGGATGGTCACAGCATGGAGAGAGCACCCCTAGTGTGACAGAGCATGGAGAGAGCACCCCTAGTGTGACAGAGCACCCCTGGATGGACACAGCATGGAGAGAGCACCCCTGGATATACACAGCATGGAGACAGCACCCCTAGTGTGACAGAGCACCCCTGGATGGACACATCATGGAGAGAGCACCCCTAGTGTGACAGAGCATGGAGAGAGCACCCCTAGTGTGACAGAGCACCCCTGGATGGACACAGCATGGAGAGAGCACCCCTGGATATACACAGCATGGAGAGAGCACCCCTAGTGTGACAGAGCACCCCTGGATGGACACAGCATGGAGAGAGCACCCCTGGATGGACACAGCATGGATAGAGCATCCCTGGATGGACACAGCATGGAGAGAGTACCCCTAGTGTGACAGAGCACCCCTGGATGGACACAGCATGGAAAAAGCACCCCTAGTGTGACAGAGCACCCCTGGATGGACACAGCATGGAGAGAGCACCCCTGGATGAACACAGCATGGAGAGAGCACCCCTAGTGTGACAGAGCACCCCTGGATGGACACAGCATGGATAGAGCACCCCTAGTGTGACAGAGCACCCCTGGATGGACACAGCATGGAGAGAGCACCCCTAGTGTGACAGAGCACCCCTGGATGGACACAGCATGGAGAGAGCACCCCTAGTGTGACAGAGCACCCCTGGATGGACACAGCATGGAGAGAGCACCCCTGGATGGACACAGCATGGAGAGAGCACCTCTGGATGGACACAGCATGGAGAGAGCACCCCTGGATGGACACAGCATGGAGAGAGCACCCCTACTGTGACAGAGCACCCCTAGATGGACACAGCATGGAGAGAGCACCCCTGGATGGACACAGCATGGAGAGAGCATCCCTGGATGGACACAGCATGGAGAGAGCACCCCTAGTGTGACAGAGCATGGAGAGAGCACCCCTAGTGTGACAGAGCACCCCTGGATGGACACAGCATGGAGAGAGCACCCCTGGATATACACAGCATGGAGAGAGCACCCCTAGTGTGACAGAGCACCCCTGGATGGACACAGCATGGAGAGAGCACGCCTAGTGTGACAGAGCATGGAGAGAGCACTCCTAGTGTGACAGAGCACCCCTGGATGGACACAGCATGGAGAGAGCACCCCTGGATATACACAGCATGGAGAGAGCACCCCTAGTGTGACAGAGCACCCCTGGATGGACACAGCATGGAGAGAGCACCCCTAGGCAGCCCCTTGATGTGACACCAGTGCAGCACCCCTGGATGGACAACAAGCTCCAGAGCCTGAGAGAAGATGGCGTTATTATCGGGGGTCTTATATAGAATCCAAAACCTGTGAGAATCAGACAGCGGGAGAATTACGTTTTGCCTCAATTTGGGATCTGAGTCATGCGAGAAAACCTGAACCGGACTCGGATCACGGCGCAGATCATGGCATTCGGAGAACCAGACCCACTCATCTCTAGTGGGGCATAATATGGTATAAGGAGCACTAGTGTGTTGGAGTAAGGTAGTCTTTTCCTGCAAGGTTTTTTGGGGCACACTCATTTTTTTTTACTATGTCTCGGGGGGGGGGGGGGGGGGGGGGCTGCATTTTTTGGTGTTCGCACTGGGAGCCAAATTGTCTAAAACCAGCCCAGACTGTACGGTAGAATTGTCATGATAATGACATATAATTGTACAGCCGCTACCCTGAGACTGCAATTCCTTCCAACATGAATCCGGCCCACGTTCCATAGACAAACAAACAGCGTGCTGCACGGGAAGAAACAGCTGCTTCACCCTGCTATACTGACTGCACGAAGCATACTGTCAGGGGCAGTACCCTGAGGCACGCCAGGCTGGACGAGGCATCAACAGCACCCCGAGCACCAGCACCCCGAGACAAGCCAGGCTGGGCGAGGCACCACCAGCACCCTGAGACAAGCCGGGCTGGGGGAGGCACTACCAGCACCCCGAGGCAAGCCGGGCTGGGGGAGGCACCACCAGCACCCCGAGACAAGCCAAGCTGGGGCGAGGCACCAGTACCCAGAGACAATCCGGGCTGGAGGAGGCACTACCAGCACCCCGAGACAAGCCAAGCTGGGGCGAGGCACCAGTACCCAGAGACAATCCGGGCTGGAGGAGGCACTACCAGCACCCCGAGACAAGCCAAGCTGGGGCGAGGCACCAGTACCCAGAGACAATCCAGGCTGGAGGAGGCACCACCAGCACCCCGAGACAAGCCAAGCTGGGGCGAGGCACCAGTACCCAGAGACAATCCGGGCTGGAGGAGGCACTACCAGCACCCCGAGACAAGCCAAGCTGGGGCGAGGCACCAGTACCCAGAGACAATCCGGGCTGGAGGAGGCACCACCAGCACCCCGAGACAAGCCAAGCTGGGGCGAGGCACCAGTACCCAGAGACAATCCGGGCTGGAGGAGGCACCACATAACAGCTCTCAGTGTAGTGTAAGAGAAATGATTGCCAGTGCAGAGAGAATATGCTCCTGGCACAAATACAGATGTATCTACATATATTATTGTATGTGTGTAACCTTCCTGCGCTGCCATCAGCCGTGTATTTCTATTGGCTGATTGTATTTGGGGTCAGGCCCTTTAGATGACACGGTACTTTCTCTTTCTGTATAAGTAAATATATACAATGAGGTACAGAATAAGGGAACGTAGTAATTCCGCTCTGTCCTCCTGAGGATTCATCCAGCACTCTCCTCTTCCAGCTGGCCACACTCCCATTTCCCTATCAGACGTTGCTGAAGCCAATAACGAAGCTGCGTATTACCCGGCATTTTCCACGTGTTGCCCTTTCACCGAGTCATTCTGTGAACTGTTCTGCAAGTCTGTCTAAGCCCCTTGGTGAGACGCCATAACCATCACAATCTGAGCCTGGATGAGCTCATTCCAGCTGATTCCACTGCGGGAGACAGAACTATGGGCCAAGTCTTTCCCTGAGCCAGTCATCTATGTCCGTTATATTACTGTGGGGCAGATGTATTAAGCCTGGTGAAGTGATAAAGTGGAAGGTGATAACGCTCCAGCCAGTCAGCTCCTAAAATGTCATTTTTCAAACCCAGCCTGTAACATGGAAGTTAGGATCTGATTGGCTGGTGCGTTATCACCTTCCACTTTATCACTTCACCAGCCTTGATACATCTGCCCCTGTGTGAGGTACCGATGGGCTCCTGGCGTCATCATTGTGGGGCTCAGGACATCTATCCCGCGTCCTGCAGAACATTTGTCTGGGTTCTATGGACTTATACTTCTGTTATGTGAGATTTATCTTGGCTTCCTTTCCTCTCGCCCCAGGAAGAGAAAATAGCTCCCAGCTCCAGGGGTGTCAGAACGTTCATTTAGGTTGGAGGGGGGGGGGGGGGAGAAATCATGTCATTCTGTCACCTATATGCAGCAGCCATATACATATATACCAAACGCACATGTACAGGAACCAGCGCGCCATCTCCAAAATCATTTCATCAAAGAGCAAAGTGCATGAGCAGCAAATATTATCCACAACGGTATCAGACGTGGTGACAGAGCGTGGACAGTGGACAGAGCGTGGACAGTGGACAGAGCGTGGACAGTGGACAGAGCGTGGACAGTGGACAGAGCGTGGACAGTGTCATAGTAGCTCAGGCATCCCCGGCCCCCGGCATGTTTCAGTGCGTAAACACCTTCCTCAGAGTTCTGAGTCAAGAAGTCTACAGGACGAAACGCGTTGGACTCGTCCTCTGTGACCTTCTGCCAACTAAGTTAAGACTCTCCAAAAATGTATATTTTTATATAAAATATATTTTTTTAATTATTATTTTTATATATATATTGAATTGTAACGCCTGTATTTTTAGTGGAGGTTTATCCTCCCTTTTTTAATTCATTTTTTATGCTATTTGTATATACAGTAGCTAATTACAGAGATTGTGATAAAATAAAATACTATTATTTAGACCTATACGTACATGGGCCCTCATTCCGAGTTGTTCGCTCGGTAAAAATATTCGCATCGCAGCGATTTTCCGCTTAATGCGCATGCGCAATGTCCGCACTGCGACTGCGCCAAGTAAATTTGCTATGCACTTAGTAATTTTACTCACGGCTTTTTCATCGTTCTGGCGATCGTAATGTGATTGACAGGAAATGGCTGTTACTGGGCGGAAACAGGCCGTTTTATGGGCGTGTGGGAAAAAACGCTACAGTTTCCGGAAAAAACGCAGGAGTGGCCGGAGAAACGGAGGAGTGTCTGGGCGAACGCTGGGAGTGTTTGTGACGTCAAACCAGGAACGACAAGCACTGAACTGATCGCAGATGCCGAGTAAGTCTGAAGCTACTCAGAAACTGCTACGAGGTGTGTAATCGCAATATTGCGAATACATCGTTCGCAATTTTAAGATGCTAAGATTCACTCCCAGTAGGCGGCGGCTTAGCGTGAGCAACTCTGCTAAAATCGCCTTGCGAGCGAACAACTCGGAATGACCTCCATGGTCTACAATTCTAGGTCATAACTTGGGCACTTTAAACCGAGACACCCTTATACTACATTACCATATATACAGTATATGTATTAGAGACGAGCGGGTTCAATTCTCAGAGAACCGAACCCCTTCCGAACTTCACGCTCCGAGCCCGGATCCGAGTCTGGCTCGGGACTTCCCGCCAGACTCGGAAACCAGAATGAGGCAAAATGTCATCATCCCGCTGTCAGAATCTGGCGAGTTTTGGCTTCCATATAAATAGCCGCGTGTCGCCGCCATTTTCACTCCAGTCTTGGAAAGTGAGGGAGACAGACCTCTGTCTCTGTGTGAGTGGTGGTGTCAGGCGGGGTTAGTAGTGTGTGTGTGCTCTGTAGGGGTGCTGCTCCTGTCACTGGGGTGTACCTGTGCTGTGTTAGGGGTGCTGTCCTGGCCGTCACTGGTGTTTCATGTGCTGCAGCTGTACATGGGTGTTGCTGTCACTGTGTTGTACAGGGGGTAGGGGCACTGTCCTCCTGTATGCTGTAAAAATTCAGAGATGCTGTTGTTAAAATAAAAGCACACTGGTCCTGTATGCTGTGAAAATACAGGGGTGCTGTTATTAACATAAAAGCACACTGGTCCTGTATGCTGTGAAAATACAGGGGTGCTGTTATTAAAATAAAAGCACACTGGTCCTGTATGCTGTGAAAATACAGGGGTGCTGTTATTAACATAAAAGCACACTGGTCCTGTATGCTGTGAAAATACAGGGGTGCTGTTATTAAAATAAAAGCACACTGGTCCTGTATGCTGTAAAAATTCAGAGATGCTGTTGTTAAAATAAAAGCACACTGGTCCTGTATGCTGTGAAAATACAGGGGTGCTGTTGTTAAAATAAAAGCACACTGGTCCTGTATGTTGTAAAATTCAGAGGTGCTGTTATTAAAATAAAAGCACACTGGTCCTGTATGCTGTGAAAATACAGGGGTGCTGTTATTAACATAAAAGCACACTGGTCCTGTATGCTGTGAAAATACAGGGGTGCTGTTAGTAAAATAAAAGCACACTGGTCCTGTATGCTGTTAAAATACAGGGGTGCTGTTGTTAAAATAAAAGCACACTGGTCCTGTATGCTGTGAAAATACAGAGATGCTGTTGTTAAAATAAAAGCACACTGGTCCTGTATGCTGTGAAAATACAGGGGTGCTGTTGTTAAAATAAAAGCACACTGGTCCTGTATGCTGTAAAATTCAGAGGTGCTGTTATTAAAATAAAAGCACACTGGTCCTGTATGCTGTGAAAATACAGGGGTGCTGTTATTAACATAAAAGCACACTGGTCCTGTATGCTGTGAAAATACAGGGGTGCTGTTATTAAAATAAAAGCACACTGGTCCTGTATGCTGTGAAAATATAGGGGTGCTGTTGTTAAAATAAAAGCACACTGGTCCTGTATGCTGTGAAAATACAGGGGTGCTGTTATTAACATAAAAACACACTGGTCCTGTATGCTGTGAAAATACAGGGGTGCTGTTATTAAAATAAAAGCACACTGGTCCTGTATGCTGTGAAAATACAGGGGTGCTGTTGTTAAAATAAAAGCACACTGGTCCTGTATGCTGTAAAATTCAGAGGTGCTGCTATTAAAATAAAAGCACACTGGTCCTGTATGCTGTGAAAATACAGGGGTGCTGTTGTTAAAATAAAAGCACACTGGTCCTGTATGCTGTGAAAATACAGGGGTGCTGCTATTAAAATAAAAGCACACTGGTCCTGTATGCTGTGAAAAAAACAGGGGTGCTGTTATAAAAATAAAAGCACACTGGTCCTGTATGCTGTGAAAATACAGGGGTGCTGTTGTTAAAATAAAAGCACACTGGTTCTGTATGTTGTAAAACTTCAGGGGTAACATAGAAGCATAGAATTTGACAGCAGATAAGAACCACTTGGCCCATCTAGTCTGCTCACATGCGTATAACTGGGACACACAGGTATGCTCACATGCATGTAACTGGGACACGTAGGTATGCTCAGATGCGTGTAACTGGGACACACAGGTATGCTCACATGCGTGTAACTGGGACACACAGGTATGCTCACATGCGTGTAACTGGGACACGCAGGTATGCTCACATGCGTGTAACTGGGACACACAGGTATGCTCACATGCGTATAACTGGGACACGCAGGTACGCTGACATGCATGTAACTGGGACACGCAGGTATACTCAGATGCGTGTAACTGGGACACTCAGGTATGCTCACATGTGTGTAACTGGGACACACAGGTATGCTCACATGCGTGTAACTGGGACACGCAGGTATGCTCACATACGTGTAACTGGGACACGCAGGTATGCTGACATGCGTGTAACCGGGACACGCAGGTATGCTGACATGCATGTAACTGGGACACGCAGGTATGCTCAGATGCGTGTAGCTGTAGCCCCTCCCCCAGCTCCAGGTGCCATTTTACTGCTAATGTTTTCACCCCGTAGCTGCATCTCTCTCTCCCTCACTCCCTGTCAGCGTTTGGGCGCAATTATACACAGCTGCGCTGATTCTGGGACTGCTGGGCACTGTCTCCTCTGTAAAGCCGCCTGTCTCATCAGCGCTGTGCATTTACAGGACACTTAAGTATTCTACATGTCATTTAGACAGTGTTAGTTAAGAACAAGTGCATTACTACAGGGATATTTACTACAAGTACCCTGTGATATACATCCAGTATTACTGTGCATTGTTATATCTGTATACATACATAGCTTTACTTAGTATTACTACTCCAGTGCAGTTTTATTGGTTATATGTAATAATTTCTGCATTGTACATGTGACTGTGTGTGCCAACAGCTGCTGTTTGGTTTCCATCCTGTGTATCACATATTGCTATCACTATATTCTGTACCCTGAAGGGGCTAAGTGTGTCAGGGTCCCATATATATAGGACCGATCCTGCACCATGCAGTGCTGAAGCCGCGGATTTATCTGATGAAAATATTCCAGCTGAGGGTCCAGGTGTCGGGAGTTCTGTACCCCTCAGTCAGTCTGCAGCACCGGTGGCACACCACGACCCACCTTGGGCTGCTTTTTCTAATTTACTGACTACGCTAGTAACTAGACTTACGCCCCCTGTGGGACCTCCTGTGCCGGTACAGCCACATATTGTCCCTGCAGTTAATCCGCCATGGGCAGATACTCTGTCAACTCAGTTACAGCAATTAAATCAGTCTTTGGTTAAACAAAAACCTAACCCTCACCCACCTAGGACCAAAGGGTCATCTAAATGGGCCATTTCTTCTTCACAATCTACTCATGTGTCGGATACTTCATCCGATGAGGATGGGGTATATTCTGACCCATCAGACACTGATGCAGATGCTTCTGATGGGAAATCTACAACACAGGTTGATGTTCCTGACCTATTGGAGGCTATCAAACTGATTCTTCAGATAGATGAGGAAACTGACCCTACAGATATGTCTAAGAAACCTGATAAGTTCAAACGTCAGAAGGTCACTAAATTAGTTTTGCCACATTCTGATCATTTGGTTGACATACATCAGGAATCCTGGGAGAATCCAGGAAAGAAATTCTCCCTGTCTAAGAAGATGCTAGCTCGTTATCCCCTCGCTGCAGAGTTAACTAAAAATTGGGAAACACATCCTCCGGTGGACTCACATGTTGCACGTCTTTTGGTGTCTTCTACTCTGCCTGTCACTACCGTCACCACTCTGAAGGAACCGACGGATAAGCGTGTGGAGGGTTGAAGTCTATTTACACTCTGGCTGGAGCTGTGCATAGACCTACTATTGCGGCATCTTGGGCTGCAAAAGCTATAGAAGCCTGGGCTCAGGAAGTTGAAGCAGAGTTACATCTGTATTTTTCTGATAATGCTAGACAGTGTCTTTCATATATTACCACAGCCTCTCATTACATGCAGGAGGCGGCATCTGATGCCGGTGTCCTGGCAGCCAAAGCGTCTACTATGTCCGTTTTGGCTTGCTGGATTCTGTGGTTGCGGTCCTGGTCTGTCTCCCTTTTAAGGAAAACATCCTTGTTGGGGAGGATCTGAACAAGATTGTTGCTGACTTAACGTCTGCTAAAATGGCATGTCTGCCGAGTACTAATCCTTCGGCTCCGAAGGCTAAGAGTACCACCTTCCATTCCTTTCGACCTCCAAGTAAAGCAAAGGGTCAGGCGTACCCAAAACAGGCTTGCACTTCCAAAACCTCTAAGCCCAAACCTAAACGTTCCTGGGCTGCCCGTCAGTCTGCTTCCAAACCAGACAAGCCTGCTGCATGATGGGGCGGGCCTCCCCCTGGGGGACCCCAGGGTGGGAGGCCGACTTCTGCGGTTCACCCAGGTATGGTTACAGACCGCTTCAGATGCCTGGGTGAGGGAAGTCGTCACTCATGGATACGCCATCTCCTTCAAGAAACATCCCCTCGACAGTTTTGCTCAACAAATATCCCTTCAGATCCATTGAAAGCAAAAACTCTACATTTGGTGGTACAATTCCTTCTGGACACAGGAGTGATAGTGCCGGTGCCTCTGGCTCAGAGAGGCAGGGGGTACTATTCAACCCTGTTCCTAGTTCCGAAACTGAATGGATCCACCCGACCCATTCTCAACCTCAAGTCTCTGAACAAGTTTGTGAAGGTTTCCAAATTCCATATGGAAACTCTTTGCTCTATTGTTCTGGCTTTGGAGCCCAAGGGCTATATGGTATCCCTGGACATACAGGATGCTTACCTACATATACCTATTGCCATGTCGCATCAGGAATATCTGCGGTTTGCTATTGGCAACCTACATTATCAAGTCCAAGCCTTGCCTTTTGGACTGACCACAGCTCCACGGATCTTCACCAAGGTCATGGCGGTCATGACGGCTCTTCTCCGTCGTCAGGATATCAGGATCCTGCCATATCAGGACGACTTGTTGATCCTGGTGAACTCCCTAGAGGTTCTCCTCCGTCATCTGGAACTGACGGTCCAATTCCTACAAGCCCACGGGTGGCTCATCAACTGGAAGAAGTCCTCGCTGGTCCCTGCTCAGAGCATGGTGCACCTGGGGGCGTTATTAGTCACACACAACCAAAGACTATTCTTGTCTCCGGAGAAGGTCCTGAAACTTCAAGACAGAATAAGATGCTTCCTCTCTCGCTCACGAGTGTTGATACAATCGGCGATGCAAGTACTATTCTTCATGGTGTCGGCTTTCGACATGGTGGAGTACGCTCAATTTAATTCTCGCCCTCTGCAGCGGTTAATCCTTTCCAAGTGGGACAGCCTGCCTCACTGGATCAGGTCTCACATGATCTCCTTGACTCCGGAAGTTCGTCTGTCTCTGAACTGGTGGCTCCAGGACCAACGATTGAGCAGGGGGCCATCCCTTCTGGATCTCCAACTGGGTCCTTCTAACGAAGGATGCCAGTCTGCGGGGTTGGGGCGCGGTGTTGGAGCAACCTTCCCTTTGGTTCGGTGGACCAGGGAGGAGTCTCTCCTCCTGATAAACATTCTGGAGTTAAGAGAAGTGTTCAATTTATTATTTATTATCCTTTATTTATATGGCGCCACAAGGGTTCCGCAGCGCCCAATTACAGAGCACATATGCACATAATCAAAACAGGAAAACAGTGACTTACAGTTGAAGACAATATAGGACAAGTACAGGACAACTAAGCATAACTACACCAGTAAACATAGAGATAAGTTCCAGGTGGCAGAAGACTGCGGGATTTGGGCAGTTGAGGATTATTAAAGTAAGAAAAGTATAGGCACATGAGGGAAGAGGGCCCTACTCGTGAGAGCTTACATTCTAAGGGGAGGGGTAGACAGACAGGGGTGACACAGATGGGGTACATAGAGAGCGTGGAACAGAGGGTTAGGTTGAGATTTGGCTAGGTTTGGTAAAGAAATGGGTCTTAAGAGCCCGTTTGAAGTTTTGTAGAGAGGTGGAGAGTCTGAGGGGGAGAGGTAAAGAATTCCAGAGAAAGGGAGCAGCACGTGAAAAATCTTGGAGATAGGAGTGGGAGGAAGTAATCAGAAGACAGGAGAGTCGGCGTGCATTAGCAGAGCGAAGAGGACGGGTGGGAGAGTAAAGGGAGATAAGGTCAGAGATGTAGATGGGAGAGGAGTGGGTGAGAGCTTTGTAAGTGAGTGTGAGAAGTTTGAATTGGATTCTGAAAGGGAAGGGAAGCCAGTGGAGGGCCTGTAGGAGAGGGGAGGTAGACGTAGTGCGTTTGGTGAGGAAGATGAGCCAGGCAGCAGCATTGAGGATAGATTGGAGTGGAGAGAGGTAATTGTCAGGGAGGCCAGTTAGGAGGAGATTACAGTAGTCCAGTCTGGAAATAATCAGTGAGTGAATAATGATCTTAGTGGCATCCTGGGTGAGAAAAGGTCTGATTCTGGAAATGTTTTTGAGATGAAAATGACAGGTTTGTGAGAGGTGCTGAATGTGTGGTTTGAAGGAGAGGGAGGAGTCAAGGATTACGCCAAGACAGCGTACTTGGGGGCTAGGGGAGATAGTCGTGCCATCAATGGATAATGAGATTGTGGGAGGTGAGGCTGTGCGGGAGGGTGGGAAGATAATCAGCTCAGTCTTAGACATGTTGAGTTTAAGAAAGCGCTGAGACATCCAGGAAGAGATAGCAGAAAGACAGTTTGAGGTACGAGTGAGGAGAGCCGTGGAGAGATCAGGGGAGGAGAGGTAGATTTGAGTGTCATCAGCATAGAGGTGGTATTGGAAGTTAAAAGTACTAATGAGTTCACCTAAAGAGGATGTATAGAGAGAGAAAAGGAGAGGACCAAGAACAGAGCCTTGGGGGACACCAACAGTTAGTGGAAGTGGGGGGAAGGTAGCATCATGAGAGGAGACAGAGAAGGAACGATCAGAGAGGTAGGAGGATAGCCAGGAGAGGGCAGTATCACGCAGACCAAGAGAGTGAAGGATTTGCAGAAGGAGAGGGTGGTCCACAGTGTCAAAAGCAGCAGAGAGGTCAAGAAGAATAAGCAGAGAGTAGTGGCCCATAGATTTGGCTGCATGGAGGTCATTGCAGACTTTTGTGAGGGCAGTTTCAGTGGAGTGGAGAGAACGGAAACCAGACTGGAATGGGTCAAGCAGTGAGTGAGAGGAAAGAAAGGCAGTGAGGCGATTATAGACAATACGCTCAAGAAGTTTGGAGGCAAAGGGGAGGAGAGAGATGGGTCGATAGTTGGAGAGAGTGTTAGGATCAAGGGTAGGTTTTTCAAGAATAGGGGAGACAAGAGCATGCTTGAAGGCAGAGGGGACAGTGCCTGATGAGAGGGTGAGATTGAGAAGGTGGGCAAGATGGGAACAGGCAGAAGGAGAGAGGTAGCAGAGGAGGTGGGAGGGGATAGGGTCGAGCGGGGAGGTTATGGGGGGGGGGGAACGGATGAGGGCCATGACTTCCTCGCCAGATACATGGGAGAAAGATGTCAGAGTTGGTAAGAGGGAAGGGGAGGGGTGGCAAGGGATGGGTGGTGGCTGGTTGCTGGTCTGGTGGGATGTGATATCCTGACGTATGGAGTCAATCTTGGATGTGAAATAAGTGGCAAAGTCAAGAGCAGACAATGAGGAAGGGAGAGGAGGTGGTGGTGGGCAGAGGAGGGAGTTAACAGTGGCAAAGAGGCGCCAGGGGTTGGAAGACTGGGTAGAAATGAGGATTTTGAAGTATGATTGTTTAGCAAGGGAAAGGGCAGTACTGAAGGATGAGAGCATGAATTTGAAATGGAGGAAGTCTGCTTTAGAGCTCGGCAGTACGTGAGCATTTTTGTAGATATTTGGTGCATTTGGTGTGCCAGGGTTGAGGTGTTGATCTGCGAGGGTGAATAGTGGTTGGCGGAGCAACAGAGTCAAGGGCAGAAGTAAGAGATGCATTGTATAGGGATGTGGCTTGTTCAGGGCATGTGAGAAAGAGAAGAGGTAAGAGAAGGGAGTCAAACAGGGAGGATAGGGATGAGGTGTCAATAGCCTCAATGTTACGCTTCGTGATGGTAGCCTTAGGAGGGAGAGATGGGGAAGCAGAGATAGATAAGTTGAAAGAGAGCAAGTGGTGGTCAGAGAGGGGAAAAGGGGAATTGGAGAGATCAGAAATATCACAGCGGTGAGTGAAAACCAGATCCAGTGAGCTCCCGTTCACATGGGAGGGTGAGGTGGTCCACTGGGAGAGACCAAGTGAAGAGGTGAGGTTAAGGAGTTTAGAGGCAGGTGATTTCAATGCTTTGAAACTGGCCCTGCCTCTGGTACAGAACAGGCCTGTTCAAGTACAGTCGGACAATGCCACTACGGTGGCGTACATAAATCATCCAGCCAGCACTTGAAGCCGCATGGCAATGATGGAAGTGTCAAAGATTCTTCTATGGGCGGAACGTCATCTGCCAGCAATATCAGCAGTGTTCATACCTGGGTTCCACAACTGGGAAGTGGACTTCCTCAGTTGTCAGGACATACACGCCGGAGAGTGGGTGCTTCATCCGGAAGTCTTTTAACTCCTAGTGGACAAGTGGGGCCTACCAGATGTAGACCTGATGGCGTCTCGACACAATTACTAGGTTCCGATCTTCGGAGCAAGGACAAGGGATCCTCAAGCAGCGTTCGTGGATGCACTGGCAATTCCATGGAATGTTCGGTTGCCGTATGTGTTCCCTCCGGTGTCACTCCTGCCCAGGGTAATAAGGAAGTTCAAGCAAGAAGGAGGAATACTACTTCTAATCGCTCCAGCGTGGCCCAGACGGCATTGGTTCTCAGACCTACAGGGTCTCTCAATAGAGCGTCCCCTTCTACTTCTACAATGACCAGACCTCCTCGTTCAGGGCCCTTGTGTCTACCAGGATCTGGACCAACTGGCTTTGACGGCGTGGCTCTTGAAGGTTCAGTCCTGAGGGCCAAAGGATTTTCTGAGGCGGTCATTCAAACAATGTTGAAAGCCTGTAAACCAGCTTCGGCTCGGATTTATTATAGGTCCTGGAATTCTTACTTCACCTGGTGTGTGGCTAAGAATTATGATGCATACAAGTTCAGTACTGCCAAACTTTTGGCTTTTCTGCAACAAGGCCTGGACTTAGGTCTTCGTGTGGCCTCCCTCAAGATTTATATTTCAGCCTTGTCGGTATGGTTTCGGAGAAAAAATTGCATCTCTGCCTGATGTTCATGTTTTCACTCAGGGGCCAAAATTTACTAAAAATCCGAGTTTGTCCGATTTGTGTTTTTTTTTCTAAGTCCCAACACAGGAATTCACTAAGCACAAATCTCGGCAGTGTTTGGACTATTCGTAATGGTTTGAATGACAAAGGTCAGAAATACGAATGAATAGACCATCGGTCAAATGCGGCTGTTATTTCATACAATACGGGCATTCACTATTCATTCGTATTTGGGTGTTAGTCTCTGAGTGCTCAACTGCGGGTGTATTTTTTTTGCGAATCGTTAAAAAAAGCAGCAAAAAAATAGACCTGCTTTTTCCAGGCGAGTTTGGATAATCATGCACGGATCAGTGAGATCTGTGCATGGTTATCTATGGGCAAGGGTCTGTTTACTGTAAAAACGTGAAAAAAAAATGCGTGGGGTCCCCCCTCCTAATCATAACCAGCCTCGGGCTCTTTGAGCCGGTCCTGGTTGAAAAAATATGGGGGAAAAATTGACAGGGGTTCCCCCATATTTGATCAACCAGCACCGGGCACTGCGCCTGGTGCTGGTGCAAAAAATACGGGGGACAAAAAGCGTAGGGGTCCCCCATATTTTTTGAACCAGCACCGGGCTCCACTAGTCAGAGAGATAATGCCACAGCTGGGGGACACTTTTATATAGGTCCCTGCGGCCCTGGCATTAAATACCCAACTAGTTACCCCTGGCCGGGGTACCCTGGAGGAGTGGGGACCCCTTAAATCAAGGAGTCCCCCCCCCTCCAGCCACCCAAGGGCCAGGGGTGAAGCCCGAGGCTGTCCCCCCCCCCCCCCATCCATGGGCTGCGGATGGGGGGCTGATAGCCAAGTGTAAAATAAAAGAATATTGTTTTTTGCACAAGAACTACAAGTCCCTGCAAGCCTCCCCCGTAAGCTGGTACTTGGAGAACCACAAGTACCAGCATGCAGGGGTTAAATGGGCCCGCTGGTACCTATAGTTCTACTGCAAAAAAAATACCCAAATAAAAACAGGACACACACACCTTGAAGTACAACTTTATTACATACATACCGACACACACATACTTACCTATGTTCAGATGTCGACTCGGCCCACGTCTCGACGTCGATTTCAGGGTACCTGAAAATAAAATGATCACCTAAATCCAGTGTATCGTGTCCTTTTTTAATAATCCACGTACTTGGCAAAAAAACAAACCGCATACCCGATCCACGCACTGAAAGGGATCTTATGAAGAGAGTATTGACTGCATAGGAGAGAAAAGAGTTAAACATCTGGGGAGGGGTGGACCTAGCTGTAAGGAAAGTACAGCCTTCTTTAAGGGGAGGGCTTGATATATATAGGGAAGGCGAAGCCATCTTAAGTCTCTTGGTGATTTGGTTTTGGTGAGTGCTGCAGTGCAAGCAAAATTTTTGTTTTTTCCTTGGGCTTTTGCTGTACACATAGTGTATTCACGTGACCATCTGTGGTGATTCTCCTCTCCAGAGAACCCCTCACTATTTATACCCTCTCCCCTGGTTTGTCTACCTGCTAACATGTCTGCTAGGCCCCGGCGCGTGCTAAGGGCCCCGGCTCGGTACAGCGGCTCGGACGTCCGAGCGGGCCCTGAGGCGGCGGTGGGCGGCCTGAGGGACGGGGCTCCGTCCCCTAGGGCCTCTACACTCACGGCCGCAGGCAGCGCGGACGGGGTCCGGGCGGGCTCGCCGCCGGGGGCCGGGTTGGGCACTTCGGCCGGACGAGGACGGCGTGGGGGACCGGTGGTCCTTTCAGGCCACCCGAGGATCAGCGGGCGGCGGCCGTCCCCTCCGGGGGCCGCCGTTCCCGGGATCAGGTCGAGCGCCCGCGGGCGCGCGCGTGCGCGCTGCGGTGAGCGCCCGGGAGCGGCAGACAGTAACTCTCCTTCCTCGCCGCGGCCGAGTGTTCGTGCCGGGCGGGGGGAGAGGACAGGTGCGGGAGCAGGCGGTCGCCGCGCGGGGCCTATGCTGGAGCCTCGCGCGGCGGCCGAGGAGGAGGATCAATGCGGGAGACCGTTGGCGGGAGGACGTGGGACGCGCGCCCGAGGCGCGCGGGTGATCTGTGCGGAGTTGGCCCCGCTGCGCGCGCACGTGCGCGGCCCGCGGCGTCCGGAACGGGCCAGGTGACACGCGGGGGAGCACGCGCGGGGGGGCAGCAGGTCCCCATGAATACCGCGGGGCACAGCGGGTCCCGCGGCAGGAAGGGAGACAGGGAATGGGTCAGCGGCCGCAGGGCCGCGGCACGGGCCGCTGAGCCCGACAGTGGGTCCTCCACAGGACCAGGGGATTTTTCGGCTTCCCCGGAGAGGGAAGAAGTGGGCTCGGAATTTGAGAGTGGTAGGGCTGTCCGGGGTGCACTTGCCTTCGGTTTAGAGCACGAGGAGCAGGGTCCCCGGGGCGCGTCAGGCGGTCGGTGGGCGCGGGCTCGCGCCCAACCAAGGACCGGCCGTCCATCGGGCGGCGTTTCCGCGGGTCGCGCCGCACGGGTTCCTCCTGGGGCCATGGCGTCGGCGCTGGCCACGGTGGTGGAGGCTCTGGGGCCGTTAGCAGCAGTGGCCTCCCCTAGGGCAAGGACGGATGTTGGCCAGTCTGCGGGACGCAGGGGGTCTGGCGATCGAAGGGCATCAGCGGCGCAGCGAGTAGCACGAGCCTGCCGAGAGCTGGGGGCCGCCGCGGCGGAGCTGGAGCTAGGGCCAGAACGGGAGCAGCGGGGGCGCACAGTCACTGCGCATTCCGCACGGGGTGCCCGGCGTGCGCCGCAAGCGCGGGCCGGGCCCTCTTCTGTTTTGTCTTCCACAGAGGGCCGAAGTGAAAGAGATTGGGCAGATTTCGTGGCGGACGATGATTGGACGGAAGAAAACGAAGGATCCGGGTCGGAGAGGTCGATGGCATCCGGTGAGTTGGTACAGTCTATATCAGTTTCCACCACGAGCTCGAGTTCGCGAAGCTCTTCATCCTCCTCGTCCTCCTCTTCTTTAGCGTCGCAGGCGTCCGACGCGGATAGTACTGCTAGGGCAAGGAGGGAGGCCGAGAAACTTGCCAAAAGAGCGGCAAAGCAGCAGAAGAGGCGCAAGCGACGCAGGCGAATGAGTGTGGAAGAGCGTAGGGCAAAGAAGCGGCGCGATCTGCCGGGGGTAGTGCGCTGCGAGTACACCGCAGTTATGAGGGGGCTGCGAGACAGCTGCCGCAAGAAGATACGTAGGGGTGACTTCGTGGACTTATTCGTCTTGACTAGGGCCATGAAGAGGGACTACAAAGCGGCGGCCGCTAAGACGGGCATGGGGACAGAAGCTTTCCGGTCTTTTGATAATTGGCTGGCCGGTTTCTGGGTGTTTGCGGCATGCTATTTGGAGGATAGGCCGGAAGAACACATGAATATTATCCGGTACCTGCATCTCGTGCATGACATGCAGCGCACGTCCGCGGGCTCGGAATGGCGGCAGTATGACCAAGAGTTTTGGAAGAAACAGGATGGGCTGCGGGTCATGGATTTTGGTTTCAAAGATGTGGAGGTCTGGCTCAAAGTGACCCGGGCATCACAACAAGAGGCGGAACCCCAGAAACAGGGAACAGGTGTGCGTCGCGCGGGGTCATCAGCCCAGGGGGGCGGTCGCGGACGGAGGAATTGCCAGGACAGGCGGATTGGCCGCTCGCGGGGGCGGGCGGTCTGCTCCTCGGGGGAAATGCTTCGCTTTTAACAGCGGAACATGTTCCTATGGCAAGCAGTGTCGGTTTCGTCACTCCTGCCAGCATTGTGGAGGAGCCCACCCAGCCTCCTCTTGTTTCAAAGGGGGGCGACAGGGAAACAGGGGAAAGCAGGCTTACTCGAAGCAGGCCGCGAGCGGGACCGCTCAGCAGAGCCCCAACGCCAGTTAAGTTGGAAACGATGGGGATATGTATCCAAATAGAACGGATGCGAAGTTTTTGTTAGATGGTTTTAAGTTTGGTTTTCGCTTGCCTGTTGCAAGCGAGGTGTCAGTGCGGGCACAGAGAAACCTCCAGTCTGCACGGGCCTTGGCGACTGTCCTGCGGGAGAAAGTGGATAAGGAGGTCAGGTTGGGCAGGATGGAGGGGCCTTTTAGATCACCCCCGGTGGATGACTTGGTCATCTCCCCGGTCGGGGTGGTTCCGAAGAAGACCCCGGGCGCTTTTCGGCTCATACAGCATCTTTCTTACCCGCCAGGGGCATCGGTCAACGACGCAATACCACCGGCTTATTGCTCGGTGGTGTATCAGTCATTTGACGAGGCGCTTGAGATGGTCCGCAGCTACGGGAGCGGGGCCCTCATGGCTAAGATCGATGTTGAGTCAGCCTTTAGATTATTGCCATTGCATCCTGACTCATTCCGTTTCATGGGTTTCCGGATTGGGACGGAGTATTTCATCGACAAATGTCTGCCGATGGGATGTTCCGTTTCATGCTCATTTTTCGAGCGCTTTAGCACTTTTCTTCATTGGTGTGTGGAGTCGACGTCAGGCGGCCACGGGGTTGCACATTACCTCGACGATTTCCTGTGCGCGGGTCCGGCGAACGACACAAGGTGCGCCGATTTGCTGTTTAGCACCCAGGCTCTCTTTTACCACTTCGGTGTTCCTGTAGCCGGGGACAAAACGGAGGGTCCGGACTCCTGCTTATCGTTCTTGGGGATTGAAATCGACACAGTGGCGGGGGAGTGTCGCTTGCCTCAGGACAAAGTGTCGAAGCTCCGCGAAACCATTTGCCGGTTCAAAGGCTCGCGTAAGGTCACGCTGCGTCAGGCGCAGTCCTTGCTGGGCATGCTTAACTTTGCTTGTCGGGTAATTCCGATGGGCAGGGTTTTCTGCCGGAAGCTCGAAAGGGCAACGGCGGGGTGTGCCAGGTCTCATCATTTCGTTCGATTGTCCTCTGAATTAAAAAGGGATCTGGCCGTATGGGCTTCGTTCCTGGAGGATTTCAACGGGGTGAGCATATGGCAAGCGCCAGCCGTAGACAGCGACCGGTTGCAGCTGTTTACCGATGCCGCAGGTGCCTATGGATTTGGTTGTTTTTTGGAGGGATCGTGGTGTGTGGCATCTTGGCCGGAAAGCTGGCATAGTGAGGGTCTTACAAGAGATCTGTTGCTACTGGAGCTTTTTCCCATTATGGTAGCTTTGGAGGTTTGGGGCGACCGGTTGGCTAATCGCAGCATAGTGTTTAGATGCGACAATCTAGGCGTAGTGCATGCGATTAATAACCAGAGGGCGAAATCGCAAGTGGTTCTGAGGGTGCTCGGGCAGTTGCTTTTGACATGCTTGCGTAGGAATCTATGGTTCCGGGCGCAGCACGTTCCCGGTTTGGAAAACGAAATCGCAGATGCATTGTCGCGGGGACAGTGGGAGAGGTTTTGGGTTTTGGCACCCGAGGCCGAAGAGCAGGGTTTTCACTGTCCTGGTTATGTTTGGCAGGTGATCGGGCCGGACTGGAAGGTCTAGCGTTGCGGTCAGTAGCGCCGGCCACGCTCAAGGCGTACGGACAAGCGTGGAACGAGTGGGAGGAGTTTGTCCAGGGTCGTCAGCATCAAGGTAAGAGCAAGCATCGGCTGATGCTTTCTTTTATGTGGCAGCTCTACGTTTCCGGTAGGTCACGAGCGGTGGTGTCCCGGTACTTGGCTGGCGTCTCATTCTTCTGCAAGCTGCGAGGCGTCCCGGATGTAACGAAAAGCGAGGTTCTACGGAAGGCTATGAAAGGGTGGGCGCGAGTTGCACCGACGCCGCCAGATAGGAGGCGGCCCATCGATGCGGCTTTGTTGCCGGCCGTCATCGAGGCGGTGGGGCGAGTAGCGTCGTCCAGGTTTGAGGCGCTTTTGTTCCGTTTAGCTTTCTCGATGGCTTACCACGGGGCTTTTCGAGTTTCTGAGTTGGTAGCGCCTTCCAAGAGGTCGGAATCGCGCATGCTGGTCGGCGACGTGGTAGTGGGTGAGAGGTCCTTGCTGTGCAGATTGCGGCGCTCCAAGACGGATCAAGTGGGGAGAGGGCGCTGGGTAACGATGGTTCCAGCGCTAGCAGAAAGCGTTTGCCCAGTGGGTCTGGCCATGCAATATGTGGTAGTGCGACCCGCTAAGGAAGGGTCATGGCTATTGCATTATGACGGGCTGCCAGTCACAAAATACCAGTTCCGGTGGATGCTGGGTCGCTGTCTGACGGGCTTGGGCCTCTCACCTGCTGCTTTCGGTACCCATTCCTTTCGGATAGGCGCGGCGACGTCGGCAGCTGCGGCGGGTTTCTCCAGAACTGAGATCCAGGCGGTGGGGCGATGGAAGTCGTCCAGTTACAGGCGATATATTCGCCCCGTCACGTGAGAGGGCGCCCGGCGCTTGGGGCATTGTTAATTGCAATTTGTTATGCTGTTTCAGTTCTGTGTTTTATGGAGTTGTGCATTTGTTAATGTTTGTTCCCCCTTTTTATCCTACTCAGGGATTAGCTACTCGCCGTTGCCGGCATGAGTCGGCAGCGGGGGTCTGGAGTTATTTTGCGATTTTTTGCCTGACTTGACGGACTGAATTCTAATCTATAATTCGGCTAATTTGGTCTAATCAGAGTCCCTCAGCAGGTCTTTACGTTTCACCTCCAGCTGAGTTATTACATGTGTTTCCCATTTTATACCCCCCCCCCTCCCCCTGTTTTTATTTCGTTTAATTTTATTTGATCTTCCCCCTTTGTGTCTTTAATTGCGCTTTAAATTGGCAACGGAACATGGTGCAGTCGGCTAGGCCGTGACTGCTGCAATAGCGAGTCCTAAAGTTTTCTTTTTTGGCAGATCCTTCAGTATAAACAATGAATAAGCCTCTTAGTAATCAATTCTACCCCTCTTTTTCCCTTCAGGATGGTTTGAAGACATTTTGACCATTTGGGTGGTTGGCCACTCTTACATTTACTGGGCGGCCAGGTTTGTGTCCTCGGAAGGGTCTCAGGCATTGTTTGGAATACAGGGTGTCAGATGGCTTGGCTGGCGCGGAATGATGTGGGGTGAGCTGAAGAGTAGGTTAGTGAGTCAGGCCAGCAAGCATGGAGTCCCTAAAGTTTTGGTTGTCCATCTAGGTGGCAACGACTTGGGGAAGAGGACATCCTTGGAGCTGCGGTGGGCCATGATACAGGATCTGGCAAGTGTGACCGCGCAATGGACCAATTGTGTGTTGGTTTTTTCCATGATGGTGCCGAGATTGTGTTGGAGGGGTGTGGCGGATGGTCGCCAGATTGATGAGGCCCGGAAAAAGGTGAACGGAGCAGTGGCAAAGTGGGTGCTGTCCCACGGTGGGAGGGTGGTTCGCCACCCGAGGATACGGTTCAGAGACAGCCACCTTTTCCGGCGCGATGGAGTACATCTATCCGATGAGGGGATGATGTTTTTTCTGGAGGATCTAGGTTTCGCTTTGCAGGAGTTAGGGTAGGTTTATGGTGGCGGTGCGAAAGACTGTGGGGATGAGTCTTTCGCTGTTGGCGGAAAAGAACGGCAGTTTCGTATGGTAGAGAAAACTGTAGTGTTTTACAGTTGGTTGTGGTTTAGGTGCACTCACCTCCATCGACTTATGGCCGCTTGACCACCCGTCCGGGAAGGCAGCGGCAGGGCACCCAGGAGCGGTGGGTAGTCACTGTGGGGGTTGAGTTGTCACCTATTACCGGTTTATGGTAAGCTTTTAGTAAATTTATAGGGTTGAGTTATTTAAGTTTAATTTAGATTAAGTGAGCCGTTCTTTTGGGCCGCCACCATATGCCAGCTGGAGCGGCATATTAAATTAATCTCTTTATTACAGGTTTCCTAATGGTTAGGGACAAATAAATAGCTAGCAATTTTCTGCCAAAATCAAGTCTCAGTGTCGTTATTTCTGGTTATGGTTATGAATGCTTTACTTTCAAAGAAAGGGGTCCACCAAATATCACTAAGATGTTTACTAAAATAGAATCTTATCTTAAAACATCCCATCTTAAATAGAACTCCCATCTTAGTAAATTTACCCCCTGGTTTGTCCTCCAATGAACGGTCTTTGGATGTGGTACGGACTCTCCGTATATATGTGAAGATACCTGCCTCTCTTATACCCCTTTTACACTCGCAGAAAAATCCCGGGATATTGCACGTGAACGCGCATCATCCCGGGATTCTTCTCAGTGTAAATGGGTACAGGGACAATTTCCCGGGACGAGCATCCCGGGATTTCATCCCAGGTCAAAAGCAGGGTTGAACCCGGGACCGTCCCGGGAAGCTGCCAGTGTAAACGGGTATACCGGGTCAAGGCGACCCGGCACCCGTTCTCTTCATAGGAGGAGGCGGTGCTTGGAGAAGATTATCTCCAAGCACCGCCTCTGGGAGACTCGGCGGTGACGTCACTGACCCGGCAATATGCCGGGTCAGCCCGCTAATGTGAAAGGGTCATTCCCGGGAATGTGTCCCGGCAAATATACCGGGACACATTCCCGGGAATGAACTTTCCTGCGAGTGTAAAAGTGGTATTAGTAGATCTGATTCTCTTTGTCCTTTTTGGTTTTCACAAACGTGGCTGGCCTGTGAATAAGCAGACCTTGGCCAGATGGATTAGAATGGTGATTGCACAAGCTTATGTACAGCCTGGACTTCCAGCTTCGGCTACTATCAAGGCCCATTCTACTCGGTCTGTTGGACCTTCTTGGGAGGCCCGTCGTGGTGCATCCCTAGAACAATTGTGCCAGGCAGCTACGTGGTCCTCAGTGAACACGTTCACCAGGTTCTATGCCTTTGATACTTCCGCCTCCCTGGATGCTTCCTTTGGAAGCCGGGTTCTTGTGCCCGCTACAGTGTATCCCCCTCTCATGAGGAACTGTTTTAGGACATCCTCAATGTTATTTCCTGTGGAATACCAGTGTACCCCGCAGCAGAAAAGGAGATTTATGGTAAGACTTACCATTGTTAAATCTCTTTCTGCGAGGTACACTGGATTCCACAGGGCGCCCACCCTGACGCACTTAGCTTCTTTGGGTTGGCATGGCATTAGCCGCTGGTACCTTCTCCTGTCGTGAGAATGTGGTTATCTGTGGCTACTAACACCTGCCGTCTCTTTTACCTGCTACTGCATTGGACTGGTTAACAAAACTGAGCTCCAGTGCCTGGAGGCGGGGATATAGAGGAGGCAGTGCAGTGCATCCTGCGAACAGTCAAAGCTTTAGCCTGTTGGTGCCTCGGATCAAGATCCAACTCTACACCCTGATGTTATTGCCTGTGGAATCCAGTGTACCTCGCAGAAAGAGATTTAACAATGGTAAGTCTTACCATAAATCTCCTTATTTGCTTGGTTGATGTCCTTTCTGTTCCACACCAAGATAGGAGTGGAGGTGACAGCCTGTGTGTTGTTCCTGATTGCGTGTGCCTCTCTAATGTTTAATCACCTTCTTGACACTGTCCTCTTCCTCTTCTCATAATGTGAAAAGTCATCAAATATGGAGGTGGTATGTTTGTAGCTAGCTATGTTTCCAAGAAAGAATTAATAAAATAAAAACACAGTGCTAATTAATCCACCAAAATATCTATACACATATATCACTGCGCTGAGAATGATAAGTTCGTTGTCTCCGAAAGCCTCTACCCCTGTGTTGCCCAGTGGGAGCTGCGGTGTTTGTTAACCAGGTGTAGACGCGATGTTGCTCATAGTCAGTTTGCACTTTCTTCAGTTTGTCCTTCTTGAACTTGACTAGCTCAGTGTGCTGCAAATATCTATGTTCTCTGCCTGAAGAGCTC
Source organism: Pseudophryne corroboree (assembly GCF_028390025.1). NCBI lineage: Eukaryota > Metazoa > Chordata > Amphibia > Anura > Myobatrachidae > Pseudophryne > Pseudophryne corroboree. The sequence goes on along the minus strand of NC_086447.1, from coordinate 5,600,318 downwards.
CATATCTGTGCTCAGTGTGCTGCAAATATCTATGTTCTCTGCCTGAAGAGCTCCATATCTGTGCTCAGTGTGCTGCAAATATCTATGTTCTCTGCCTGAAGAGCTCCATATCTGTGCTCAGTGTGCTGCAAATATCTACGTTCTCTGCCTGAAGAGCTCCATATCTGTGCTCAGTGTGCTGCAAATATCTACGTTCTCTGCTTGAAGAGCTCCATATCTGTGCTCAGTGTGCAGTGACTCTGCATGCGCGAAGCCTTCTGGATATTTCAGTTACATACCCTGAGCCCACATGGTCTTAATGACACTGTGGAGCTCAATACTGTCTAGCTGTTATAAAAGGTTTTAGTCATTAAAAGTACTGGGAAATCCTGATACTAGTTAGGTTTTGTCAATTTATTGTTTTTTCAATGGTGTCTGTTGGTCTGAGTGGGCTGTGGGGCGTCTGCCCCTCAGGGCAGATTGAGTTTAAATATATCTCTCTGCCCCTGTGGGGTACATGCTCATCAGCCCACCAGACCAATCAGTACCAACCACTTATTATTGCAATATTTTAATATTATTTCAATATAATATACTAGTGTATTATATTATTTATTATATTATTATGTTAATTTATTAATTCACTAATATATTTTGTTAAGTACTATGAAGACCTCAGTTTAAGATCTATACTTCTGTTTATTTAATTTTATTTATTATTATATTATATTATTGTATGTATTAATTTGTTTGAGGAGATTGAATTTCTTCTTGTGTCCCTGCACTGGAGTATTATTTGAATAGGATTTCAGTGAATAAGATACAGATTTATATGTTGTCCCCTGATTTGACTTTATATACTAATTTGGAGTTTAATCTTTGTAGGTGCACATGTGGTGCGCTATAAAATACATACGTATGTGTGTCTATATATATATATATATGTATTATATGTATGTATGGTCCACACATTCATGTATTAACTATTCTGCTGTCTCTTTCTTCGCTGTGAACACATATGGATATGAAGCTAATTAATTAATTTACTTTAAGCTAAATCTGATGTAGCCACAAAGTATAATTGATGGAGTTGTTAAAAGTTTAAAATCAAAAATTAAGAATGACAGACAACCAAGTAATAGATTTGCAGAGAACAAATGTTTTTCTATTTATTTATTTTTTATATATTTGTTTTATGTTTCTTAATTGATATATTATTAGGTAGATTTCTGGTGATTTCATACACACATACTCCTGAGAATGAATGTGACAGGAGCTCTACAGGTGCTTATACTAATGATTTAATTGGTTTCCCTTTAAATATGGAGACCTAGGAGAGCCCAATTACTTCAACCCTCTGAGGAAACGACCAGTGTTGTCGGTCGAGAAACGCGTCAGGGCTCAAAGGATCCAGGCACTCGTCAGTCCTACGAGTTTATTTATTCTATACCCTCAATCTCTGCCGGAATTGATTGACCAGCTCCGTAGCCACCTGCATTGGTCCCGCTTGCTATACGGGGACCGTGGCTTTCATTTGATTCATTCGGAATCTACAGTGCTCAAATCATCTGGAGCACCAGCGATCCGTTTTGGAGGCGGCAGTGAAAGAGATATCCTGCCATACTGGTCCGGCAGGAGAACGGGAGGTCGAGCCGCTAGAAAGAGCGGTGCCCGGTTCATGGTCAGTACCGCTGGGACATCTGTGGAAGCGGTAAGCAATTCAGCTCCGGATACTGGTCACAGCGAGAGAGTGACAGACGGAGCTCATGCACTTTACTTCACCTAATTCCAGTATGATACCTTTACCAAACCGGTTTATCCAATAGCAAGAATACCACTACTATATAGAATAAAGGAAAACATTCATTTTGGAACGGTTTCTAAAGTGCTATATATTTTTTTTAAAAATTTGCATATCAAATTATCAGCCACTATTAATCACACCAGACTGATGGATCATTGGTTCTAACAAAGAACGTATACCGAATATTGCATCATTTACTAGTGCACTAGTACTGTGGGACTATTATATATCATATGCCGAGTGTGGATTCTTTGTTGAATTGAATATATTATTAGTTCTAACTAATGTCACTTTTTAACTGATTGTGATTTAACTTATTTTATGAATTTGTTCAAATGTACATGTAGTCTGCTTGCGCTCTCTCTTCTTCTTTTTTTATCTACGTTCTCTGCCTGAAAAGATCCATATCTGTGCTCAGTGTGCTGCAAATATCTCTGTTCTCTGCCTGAAAACGCTCCATATCTGTGCTCAGTGTGCTGCAAATATCTGTGCTCAGTGTGCTGCAAATATCTGTGCTCAGTGTGCTGCAAATATCTGTGCTCAGTGTGCTGCAAATATCTGTGCTCAGTGTGCTGCAAATATCTACGTTCTCTGCTGAAAAGATCCATATCTGTGCTCAGTGTGCTGCAAATATCTCTGTTCTCTGCCTGAAAACGCTCCATATCTGTGCTCAGTGTGCTGCAAATATCTGTGCTCAGTGTGCTGCAAATATCTCTGTTCTCTGCCTGAAAACGCTCCATATCTGTGCTCAGTGTGCTGCAAATATCTGTGCACAGTGTGCTGCAAATATCTGTGCTCAGTGTGCTGCAAATATCTACGTTCTCTGCCTGAAAACGCTCCGTATCTGTGCTCAGTGTGCTGCAAATATCTCTGTTCTCTGCCTGAAAACGCTCCATATCTGTGCACAGTGTGCTGCAAATATCTGTGCTCAGTGTGCTGCAAATATCTACGTTCTCTGCCTGAAAACGCTCCGTATCTGTGCTCAGTGTGCTGCAAATATCTATGTTCTCTGCCTGAAGAGCTCCATATCTGTGCTCAGTGTGCTGCAAATATCTACGTTCTCTGCCTGAAGAGCTCCATATCTGTGCTCAGTGTGCTGCAAATATCTACGTTCTCTGCCTGAAGAGCTCCATATCTGTGCTCAGTGTGCTGCAAATATCTGTGCTCAGTGTACTGCATTGTGGTGACCACCAGTATATAGTAGTACAGTACAGTAGGTCATTGCTGTAGCTTGCAGCTCCGTGTCAGACTCAGTTCCAGACAGTATCCTGATCAGTGCTTAATATCTGCTGCATTGTTGTGTGACCAGTATATACTATATATATATAGTAGTACAGTGCAGCATTTTGATGACCAACAGTATATAGTTGTACAGTACAGTAGGCCATTGCTGTATCTTGCAGCTCCGTGTCACTTCAAGTATCCATATCTGTGCTGCATTGTTGTGAGCAGTATATATATATCTCCTATATAATAGCCCAGATCTGTGACTTTGTGCTTCATTTGCTAACGCTGGGCGGAGTCACAACAGTGGGCGGAGTTATTCAAATGAGTCACAGATCTGGACAAATCTATAGGAGACTAGGAGCAGAAGCAGATGGTATGGGCATGGCACAGGCAGGGGTGCATACCTCCCAGCTTTCTTCAGACAGAAGGAGGGACACACACACACACACACACACACACACACACACACACACACACACACAGCGAAAAGGGGCGTGGCTTAACGGGAGGGCTCCCGTTTTCGTCAGTGAGGGGGCATGCCCAGCGTTCTGTGAGCTGCTGGCATGGCCCCTGGGCGGATTATGAGTCAGGGGGGGGCCCAGGGCACTTCAGACAAGGGGCCCTATCTCATTGCTGTGCCTGCTGTGGGTTGGGGGCGTGGCCTAATCGCGGCCGCGTGGCCACGCCCCCTTATGCAAAATCCGGGTTGTTGGTTTTTTTTATTGGATTTTGGCCCCTCAGCTAGGGCTAAATCCAGAGGGGGTGGTCGCTCCCCCCTACACACCCGCACAGGCAGAAGAAAGCAGGGAGACTGCTGCCTCCCTGTAACACCACAGACCTGCCAATATGCAGCAGCGTGTGCTGACTGTAGCACAATGATGCCGCTGTTGCTGGCAGGACGGGGGAGCTTCTGAGCTGGGACAGAGCTACTCCAGCCGGGGGGCCCACGAAAACTGTGGTGCCCATGGTACAAACCCCCTGCCCCCCCCCCCCTTAATCCGGCTCGGCAGCTGGAACCCCCCCCTTAATCCGTACCCCCTGATGCCCCCTCTCCCTCTGTCTCCACTAAATGCACCGCTGCTCTGCTAAGCAGAACAGCGAGTACAGGAGCTTTCCAACTGCCCCCCCCCCCCCCCATCAACACCACCACCACCGCGGGACACTGTGGCCCGCGGGTGGGACAGCGGGACAGACCCTAAAAAATGGGACTGTCCCGCGAAAATCGGGACAGTTAGGAGGTATGGGGGTGTGTGAGGGGGTACGCCGTACTGACAGATGGGCACCGGCTCACTGTGTGCTTGACCCCCCACATCAGCATACTCAGCAGGGTCTCCCTGGCGCCGAGGAGCGTCACTTTCTAGCACACTCCACGCTTCTTAGCTGTAGTTTTGTGGGGCACCTGCCGCTGTGCAGGTTCCGTACTGTCTCTGTTATCTCCAGCCCCGGCAACCCCACCGCTAGCTGCAGTGCTGCCGCCCGCAGTGAGGTGCGCCCAGCTCCTTCACACACTTTAGCTGGCGGGTAGCGCTGCAGAAGTCCGCGCTGCTTGCAGGCTCCGACCCCCTCCTCCCTCCAGCCGCAGCGTCTCCTGGGGGCTAACCAGTCATTTCCAGTCTCACCTTACCACAGTGCCCGGCAGCTGCGCGAGGTCTGCGGTGTGTGACTGAGGAGTGGGGGGAGGGAAGCGGACGGGCAGAGGAAGCAGGACTCCAGCCTCAGAGAGTCAACCATGCCAAGTCTTCACCAGCAGCAGATCCCAACAGGTTGGAGTGGAACAGCAGCAGCCAGCAGCAGTGACTTCGGTAAGACACATCTGTCTGTCACCACTGTTCTGTCCCTAATACCAATCTCTCCCGTGCCCTGTGTTCTGTTATGTCCCTGTCACCCTTATCCTGGCCCTGTCACCCTTATCCTGGCCCTGTCACCCCTATCCAGGCCCTGTTACCCCTGTGCTTGCCCTGTCAACCCTATACTGGCCCTGTCACCCCTGTCCTGCCGCCCCTACACTGGCCATGTCACCCCTATCCTGTCCCTGTCATTTCTGTCCTGGCCCTGTCGCCCCTGTTCTGGCCCCGTCGCCCCTGTCACCCCTGTCCTGGCCCCGTCACCCCTGTCCTGGCCCCGTCACCCCTGTTCTGACCCTGTCACCCCTGTCCTGGCCCTGTTACTGCATACCCTCCAACTACCTTTTTGGCAGGTACAGTACCCGCAGCGCCTCCAGACCCCTCCCCAATGCACCACACCTCCGCACCTTCCCCTCTACCACATGCGGCACCCCACCCCTCCCCCACACGCTGTGCCTCCAGACCCCCTACACCACCCACGGATTCCACCTCTCCGCCCCTCCACCACCCACAGCACCTCCAGACCCCCTCCACCATCCACCTCCCATATATGTCTCCCCCCACACCTGCCCCCCCTCCACCTGCAGCATCTGCAGACACCCTCCTCCATCCGCGGTGCCCCCCTGACCCACCCCTCCCTCACCTGCCCCTCCACCACCTGCAGCACCTCCGGACCCCCTTCCCCATCCGCCGCACTACCCGTACCTTCCCCTCCCCTACTCACGGCACCTCCGGACCTCCTACCCCACCCCGCCCCCCCCACCCCTTCCCATCCCACAGCACCTCCGGAACCCTTCACCCATCCGCAACATCCCCGCACCTGCCCCTCTCCCACCCTTGGCACCCCTGCCCCTCCCCCACCTGCAGTGCCTCCGGACCCCTCCCCCATCTGCAGCCCCCACTCCTCTGTCCCTCCCCCACCCGCAGCATCTCCCGACCCTTCCCCATCCGGCCCCCCCGCTTCCGCCACCCCCTCCACCCGCAGCAGCTACAGACATTCTCCCCCATCCACAGTCCCCGCCGCACCCACTACATTCTGTACATTGTGCCCTGCAGGTGGTGTTCACGCCGTCGCAAGGGGCTGCGCCTCCTTCACCATCGCACGCCCTTTCATTGTGCAATATTTAACCACTAACAAAGGAATGCAGGTAATACTCCATATAATACAAATATTGAACCCCAGAAAGGCATGCAAGGGTTAAGGGGGCGTAGCCCCTTGCGACGGTGTGAAGAGCGCCCGTAGGGCGCGATGAAGCACCTAGTATATATATATATATATATATATATATATATATATATAGTACAGTGCCACATTTTGGTGACCAACAGTATATAGCTGTACAGTACAGTAGGCCATTGCTGTATCTTGCAGCTCCGTGTCACTTCAAGTATCCATATCTGTGCTGCATTGTTGTGAGCAGTATATAAGGCGCCCATAATTTTATTGTGATTGACATAAACACTTCTTTAAGCTAGCTTACCACTAAAATAACGACACACTAAAATAACGACACGGACACGGTTAGCTGTAGTTAAAGGTCAGACAATATTTATTGGCCGCTGACCTGTTCTTTAAACTATAATTGTAATTGAATTGATTTTATATTGGAGGATGGCAAAGGAAAAGTCGCTACCAGACACCAGCTCCAGACATTTAGATTGAAACACAAAAACTGAGGAGGGGACTAAACCACAACCCAGCCTCCTCCCTGCATAACCCGCATTGTGCAGGACTCACCACTCTTATCTCTGGCAAACGTTCGGTTCCCGCAGGGGAACGTCTAAATGCCCAACCGCAAGGTAAGGACACACCTGCCGTCCTTCTAAAGAGGGAGCCCCACAATGACCACTTATGCCCATCTGACCGCTGGTTGGTAGCGACTTCCCGCCACAGAGGTTTAACAAACCGCCCCGCCATCCAAACCAATAAAAAACAGGAAAAACAAGATCGCTAACTGAAAGGACCCTAACCCCAGCTAAGAAAAACCTGAAAAACTCCAGCCGGAGAAAGACAAATCCCATTCTCCTCGTCGAACTGCCGCTGACGCAGTACAAGCAGAGGATGCCTACAACCATTCCCCTGAAAAGCTGTAACAAACAACGAAACAGCAGAATTACCATCTTGCGGGCTGTCTCAATAGCTGAGAAACGCACCGCCCCCTTCCAATGAAAAAACGCTGGACTAATTGACCACCCAAAACGGATCACCGGCCAGTGACAACGTGGCCCACAAAATAGCCTAACGAACAAATTGAGGTAGATGCCGTCGACGCGACCCCTATCATTCGCCCTGCCCAAATGCAGGACTATACTTCCAGGACGATCCCCACTATGCTCACGGTGGTAAAGGAGCTGTATAAATACCCCTCAGTAACCCTTACCACGGACCCCAACTAACAAACCACCCTGGAACCCAAAACATCAGCTGTCCTATTCGCCAAGGGATGCCCCGCCGCCCAAAAATTGTAAGAGCGGCCAACCAGCCACGCCTGTTCAAACCATCGACGGCTGCAAAAGAAAACAGCCTAACATCATCACACTGACATAAATCACATAGGAAAACCAAGTGACAGAGAACAGAGATAACCCAAGTGAAGGAGAAAACTCAAAAACCTCCCGTGGACCTGTGATGAGCCAATTGTAATCAGGCCCCCTCGGAGGAAAATTTAATAATTCACTTCACACCCTTAATTCCTGAACGCTACCCGTTCAAAAACCGACGGGTAAACAAGTTTTTGGGTTAGCGCAACAGGCGCAACTAAACATTATCCACATGCAGAAGGATTATAATAAGCATCCCTCCAACGGAGCACCACCGGAATAGCTGCCGTGGAGGACCCTGCGGCTGCCGCACGGTAGCCACCCCCGTCCGCAAGGAATAGGACCTAAGAAGTATACCTTCAACGGACCACCTCCTGAATAGCTGCCGTGGAGGACCCTGTGGCTGCCGCATGGTAACCACCCCCATCCGCAAGGAACAGGATCTACGAAGTATACCTCCAATGGACCCGCTCCCGAATAGCTGACGCGGCGGACCCTGTGGCTGCTGCATGGTCAGCCGCCCCAATCCGCAAGGAATAGGACCCACAAGAAGCACACCCCCAACAGCCCCGCTCCTGAACAGCTGCCGAGGAGGACCCCGTGGCTGCCGCATGGCAGCCAACCCAATCCGCAAGGAATAGGCCCTAAGAGTACATCTCTAACGGCCCAGCTCCTGATGGTAGCCGCCCCAATCCGCATGGAATAGGACTTAAGAAGTATCCCTCCAACGGCCCGGCTCCTGAACAGCTGTCGTGTAGGCCGTGTGGCTGCCGCACGGTCAGCCGCCCCAATCCGCAAGGAATAGGCCCTAAGAGTACATCTCTAACGGCCCAGCTCCTGATGGTAGCCGCCCCAATCCGCAAGGAATGGGCACCGAACTTAAACACAGCGGCAAACTGGAAATTAGTGAGAGGACCAGCGAGCGCCTGACTCCGCAAATGATCGCCCCACGGAGGCCCATATATACTCATGCGCCAGGCGCAGCGGGCAGACACCCGACCCCTCCTGGGCCTGCAAGGACTCCCAGCGACCCCCAGCTGCTTGATCCGACGTGGATCACACCATCCTGCAGAGCAACCGACCATCCTGCAAAACGCGGTACGTAAAAGGCCCCGGCATCCCGAAAATGCCTCGCTGCTCGCCACCACTCGCTTACCTTCAAAATCCCGAAGAAAGCCAAAGCGAAGACTAATCCAAAAAGGTGGCCACCTCCAACACCGACTCGGCGCAAGAGGCAGCACACCCGGCAACGCCGCCGAAAATAGCAACGTAGCAAGCCTACGGGCATCCGACGGCGCGGGGCGCACCCAAACCCAACCCCTAAGCGCTTACAAAAGGGGATAAAAACCCGGCGGAGTCCGCCAGCCCGCGCAGCCTCGAACGGAAGGAAATGCCCCCAAGGGTAGGAGACACGACCGCCATGGACCATGCACCCACTGTATCAAACCTACTGAAAAACACTGTGACGCGGCAGACGCCGTAAGCGAGGAAGGAGCAAAACGCATACCGAGCGAGAGCAGACAATTCGCCAAACCGAAGGCGGGCATGGGAAAGCCATCTGACGCCACCCCCGGCACCTGCCCACGGAAATCAAACTGAAATGAGACCAGAATCCGCCATCCCGTCGCGATTCCTGGGGCGTGAGGGGCCCCGAAAGCACTACGGCGCCGCAAGCAGACAAGCAGAAGCGCAACCATCGCAAAGCCGGGGGGAAGAAAAAGCCGATTGTACCTAGCGTGAACCACTCCCAGGCTGCCGCAACGGAACAAATGACCTTTACCGAACCCGCAGGCCCACAATACCCAGGCTACCATGGGAGGAATCCATCCCCAACCGCGGGGGGTACCTCATGCAGTCCCTGCAGCGTACCGTACAAGTCCCTGCAAAAATCCCCCCATGGGAATAAACCCGCCCGCAAAGTGAAGGGGCCAAGCCACGACTGAAACCGCTAAAGCCGAACCTTGCGCTCCCCCAAGCAGACATTACTGAAATCCAACCGTTTAGTTACCATGGCAGCGGGGAGGCACAGCACCCACCACCGTGCCCAGGGTAATCCCCTGATATGAGAACTCCAGCAACCGGAGGGCCGTGCCGCGTACCGGGGCACGATACCACCCAGGACCCTGAACAAAGATGCGGAAACCGACGAACATACGTCTACGAACCGAACTAACCCCCAGACCCATGAAGAGAAAATCGCCCAGGCAGTGAGCAGCACCGGGGGAACCGGAGGCGGAAAGTATGTACAAACGCAGAAAGCGCAAAATTCCCAAACGGGAAATGGTTCAGGAAAAACCCAGGGGCAGGAACCTATCAACACAAAACTAATCCACCCAACCCGAGACCCAAAAAACCCGCAGGGGACAGGGGCGCCGGTGAAGAGACAAAAACCGACCCCACGTCTAAGTTAGCCAACAGGGAAACTGGACCACATACGCAAACCAAACGCAGCGTCCCATAAAAAACTGACACCCACCCTGCACACAGCCTAGGGAATGGAGCCAGCGAAAGAAAACCCCCCAAGAGGATGAGACAAATGTTGTATAAGGTGCAACTCGCCCTGAGTGCCCCCGGGCACCAAACCTAAAGGGGAGATGCACAAATCGGGAAGAGGTGAAAACGCGAAAAACACGGGAAGGCCGCCAACTCCTGTGCGCCACCACAGGCACAGAAACCGCAAAGGGCGGCGTAAACCATGACGGAAACTAACGGAAATGCTTGACCGACCCAATACCGTCGCAATAGGAAAAACGAAACAGGGAATGTGCCGCCCTCCACATACAGCGGCCCCCGCCGGAGCAGAGGGTAACCCGCTTGTGGCTGGGGTGCGGGCCTAGAACAGGTGACTGGCCCCGCACATGAGCGATGCAAAAACGGCACTGGCCGCCCCCAGGAACACTCGAGCGTGAACAGAAGCACCAACTGCAAGGGGCCCCCCACTCGGGACCCCACCGGGCGGTCCGGCCTGCTGCGTGACCCCAAATGAAAATGGCGTTACCACCCTGATAACGAAGGACTGCACGTCGGAATATCCCCAAACATAACCTTGGATGCCGTGCATCCTCTGCGCCCAAACAACACTGCATAATGTGAGGATACTCGGCCGACCGCGACCCGGAGTAAAAGGCCGTAAAACCAAAACCCGGAACCACCGCCGGAAATCCCGGAACCCAAAAACCCCCGGCCTGCCTTCTCCGCGAACCGCAGGGTGTGGAGGAAACGGTGGCCGCAGGCGCCCCGACGTTCCAAGAAACCTATGCCACATGTTGCGCAAAGAGCCTAGCCGCCGACGCGGGCGCTTAGGACAACCAAAGGAAACACTAGAAGGGTAAAAGCACTGTAAAAATGAAAGAAGAAACAGCATGCTCACCGGTGCCTGGAGGATCTGGAACACTCCCAACTGCCCCCACCGCCATCGACCCTGGCGAAGCGCCGCCCGCAGTCACTGCATCCGTCCTTGGCTTCTGGGTCCTTCGCGAGGAAGCCACCGACTCCCCCGGACTCACCGACACCTGTGCAGATAAAACAGAGGGGACAACAAGCGCAGGAAGTGCCCGCGCACCAACAACAGAAACAGGACCAACGGAGTCGACCGGAAGGGCAAAACTGGGCATGCGCGGCCGTAGTCACGTGGGAAATCCCGGGATACGGACCCGGAAAAGCTGGGGGGGTTGCGGGCCGCGGCCTGTTGAAATACCCTGTGGGATGGACGCAGGGAGGGAGGCAACAGACAGACTCGGTAGCCGCATACCGGGGGACACCGGAATGACTGTACCACGTAAAAAAAGGGGGGGCACAGTCCGGGGAAACCCCGCGGGAATTGCCCCCCGCCGCACCCGACCGGAACAGGAAGCAGGGAAGGAGGGCCAAGCAAGGGACAGGAGGCTGCCAGGGAGGACTGCGCGACATCAAGCGCAATACCACAGCCTGGCCAGCCGGGGTAACCAGTGAAATGCGCAAAGGGGGGGGGGGGGACACTGAGCCACCAAAGGAAGCAGTGGGGGGGGGGGGAATGCCCACGAAACCCCATTGTGAACCCCGCGGCAGGGGGCCCGCAAGACAAGTCGCCGGCACCGCGCTGGCCCCGGAGGAAAACCACGTACCGCCGGCCCCCGACCCAGAGCGTCCCAGCCACCGCACTACCCGAGGTAATCAGCGCACGCCAGCGGCCGCCCCCCCCATATGGGGAAGTTGATAACTTATCAAACAGGGACACGCCCCTAGGGAAGGCCGGAAAACGGCCGCTGCCCGCGCGCCGTCCCGGCCTCCACCCGCCGTCGAGCTTCACCCCCCGCAGACAGACCAGGGCCGGCAGGCACCCCGTGGGCGCCTCAGCCGCCGGCCAGGTCCGGAGCGGCGATGGGAGAGAGGCCGCGCGGAGACGCACAGAGGGGGAAGCAGGGGCTAACAGCGGCAGCCCCGGCGGGTAACCCGTCCCACCTGCCGGCCTAACAAGGGGGAGAAGCGTGTGCCGCAACGGGTGGGCCCCGCCGCGGCAGCGACGCCGGGTGGAGACGGGGGAGGCCACGCTCCGTGCACAGAGTGCCGGAAACCAGCGGCCGCAGACCAGCAACGGGAGGGGGGGGGTGAGGACCAGCAGGGACGCTGAATAGCAGCAGGGGGGAGAGGAGCCACAAGCACCATGGGGAAAGCCAGAAAACACGTATGCAGAGGGGGCATGGCGATGGGGGAGTATAAAAACTAGGGATGTGCACTTGAAATTTTTCGGGTTTTGTGTTTTGGTTTTGGGTTCGGTTCCGCGGCCGTGTTTTGGGTTCGACCGCGTTTTGGCAAAACCTCACCGAATTTTTTTTGTCGGATTCGGGTGTGTTTTGGATTCGGGTGTTTTTTTCAAAAAACCCTAAAAAACAGCTTAAATCATAGAATTTGGGGGTCATTTTGATCCCAAAGTATTATTAACCTCAAAAACCATAATTTCCACTCATTTTCAGTCTATTCTGAATACCTCACACCTCACAATATTATTTTTAGTCCTAAAATTTGCACCGAGGTCGCTGGATGACTAAGCTAAGCGACCCAAGTGGCCGACACAAACACCTGGCCCATCTAGGAGTGGCACTGCAGTGTCACGCAGGATGGCCCTTCCAAAAAACACTCCCCAAACAGCACATGACGCAAAGAAGAAAAAAAGAGGCGCAATGAGGTAGCTGTGTGAGTAAGCTAAGCGACCCTAGTGGCCGACACAAACACCTGGCCCATCTAGGAGTGGCACTGCAGTGTCACGCAGGATGGCCCTTCCAAAAAACACTCCCCAAACAGCACATGACGCAAAGAAGAAAAAAAGAGGCGCAATGAGGTAGCTGTGTGAGTAAGCTAAGCGACCCTAGTGGCCGACACAAACACCTGGCCCATCTAGGAGTGGCTCTGCAGTGTCACGCAGGATGGCCCTTCCAAAAAACACTCCCCAAACAGCACATGACGCAAAGAAGAAAAAAAGAGGCGCAATGAGGTAGCTGTGTGAGTAAGCTAAGCGACCCTAGTGGCCGACACAAACACCTGGCCCATCTAGGAGTGGCACTGCAGTGTCACGCAGGATGGCCCTTCCAAAAAACACTCCCCAAACAGCACATGACGCAAAGAAGAAAAAAAGAGGCGCAATGAGGTAGCTGTGTGAGTAAGCTAAGCGACCCTAGTGGCCGACACAAACACCTGGCCCATCTAGGAGTGGCACTGCAGTGTCACGCAGGATGGCCCTTCCAAAAAACACTCCCCAAACAGCACATGACGCAAAGAAGAAAAAAAGAGGCGCAATGAGGTAGCTGTGTGAGTAAGCTAAGCGACCCTAGTGGCCGACACAAACACCTGGCCCATCTAGGAGTGGCACTGCAGTGTCACGCAGGATGGCCCTTCCAAAAAACACTCCCCAAACAGCACATGACGCAAAGAAGAAAAAAAGAGGCGCAATGAGGTAGCTGTGTGAGTAAGCTAAGCGACCCTAGTGGCCGACACAAACACCTGGCCCATCTAGGAGTGGCTCTGCAGTGTCACGCAGGATGGCCCTTCCAAAAAACACTCCCCAAACAGCACATGACGCAAAGAAGAAAAAAAGAGGCGCAATGAGGTAGCTGTGTGAGTAAGCTAAGCGACCCTAGTGGCCGACACAAACACCTGGCCCATCTAGGAGTGGCACTGCAGTGTCACGCAGGATGGCCCTTCCAAAAAACACTCCCCAAACAGCACATGACGCAAAGAAGAAAAAAAGAGGCGCAATGAGGTAGCTGTGTGAGTAAGCTAAGCGACCCTAGTGGCCGACACAAACACCTGGCCCATCTAGGAGTGGCACTGCAGTGTCACGCAGGATGGCCCTTCCAAAAAACACTCCCCAAACAGCACATGACGCAAAGAAGAAAAAAAGAGGCGCAATGAGGTAGCTGTGTGAGTAAGCTAAGCGACCCTAGTGGCCGACACAAACACCTGGCCCATCTAGGAGTGGCTCTGCAGTGTCACGCAGGATGGCCCTTCCAAAAAACACTCCCCAAACAGCACATGACGCAAAGAAGAAAAAAAGAGGCGCAATGAGGTAGCTGTGTGAGTAAGCTAAGCGACCCTAGTGGCCGACACAAACACCTGGCCCATCTAGGAGTGGCACTGCAGTGTCACGCAGGATGGCCCTTCCAAAAAACACTCCCCAAACAGCACATGACGCAAAGAAGAAAAAAAGAGGCGCAATGAGGTAGCTGTGTGAGTAAGCTAAGCGACCCTAGTGGCCGACACAAACACCTGGCCCATCTAGGAGTGGCACTGCAGTGTCACGCAGGATGGCCCTTCCAAAAAACACTCCCCAAACAGCACATGACGCAAAGAAGAAAAAAAGAGGCGCAATGAGGTAGCTGTGTGAGTAAGATAAGCGACCCTAGTGGCAGACACAAACACCTGGCCCATCTAGCAGTGGCACTGCAGTGTCACGCAGGATGGCCCTTCCAAAAAACACTCCCAAAACAGCACATGACGCAAAGAAGAAAAAAAGAGGCGCAATGAGGTAGCTGTGTGAGTAAGCTAAGCGACCCTAGTGGCAGACACAAACACCTGGCCCATCTAGGAGTGGCACTGCAGTGTCACGCAGGATGGCCCTTCCAAAAAACACTCCCCAAACAGCACATGACGCAAAGAAGAAAAAAAGAGGCGCAATGAGGTAGCTGTGTGAGTAAGCTAAGCGACCCTAGTGGCCGACACAAACACCTGGCCCATCTAGGAGTGGCACTGCAGTGTCACGCAGGATGGCCCTTCCAAAAAACACTCCCCAAATAGCACATGACGCAAAGAAGAAAAAAAGAGGCGCAATGAGGTAGCTGTGTGAGTAAGATAAGCGACCCTAGTGGCCGACACAAACACCTGGCCCATCTAGGAGTGGCACTGCAGCGTCACGCAGGATGGCCCTTCCAAAAAACACTCCCCGAACAGCACATGACGCAAATAAAAATGAAAGAAAAAAGAGGTGCAAGATGGAATTGTCCTTGGGCCCTCCCACCCACCCTTATGTTGTATAAACAGGACATGCACACTTTAACCAACCCATCATTTCAGTGACAGGGTCTGCCACACGACTGTGACTGAAATGACGGGTTGGTTTGGACCCCCACCGAAAAAGAAGCAATTAATCTCTCCTTGCACAAACTGGCTCTACAGAGGCAAGATGTCCACCTCATCATCATCCTCCGATATATCACCGTGTACATCCCGCTTCTCACAGATTATCAATTCGTCCCCACTGGAATCCACCATCTCAGCTCCCTGTGTACTTTGTGGAGGCAATTGCTGCTGGTCAATGTCTCCACGGAGGAATTGATTATAATTCATTTTAATGAACATCATCTTCTCCACATTTTCTGGAAGTAACCTCGTACGCAGATTGCTGACAAGGTGAGCGGCGGCACTAAACACTCTTTCGGAGTACACACTTGTGGGAGGGCAACTTAGGTAGAATAAAGCCAGTTTGTGCAAGGGCCTCCAAATTGCCTCTTTTTCCTGCCAGTATAAGTACGGACTGTCTGACGTGCCTACTTGGATGCGGTCACTCATATAATCCTCCACCATTCTTTCAATGGTGAGAGAATCATATGCAGTGACAGTAGACGACATGTCCGTAATCGTTGTCAGGTCCTTCAGTCCGGACCAGATGTCAGCATCAGCAGTCGCTCCAGACTGCCCTGCATCACCGCCAGCGGGTGGGCTCGGAATTCTGAGCCTTTTCCTCGCACCCCCAGTTGCGGGAGAATGTATAGGAGGAGATGTTGACAGGTCGCGTTCCGCTTGACTTGACAATTTTGTCACCAGCAGGTCTTTGAACCCCAGCAGACTTGTGTCTGCCGGAAAGAGAGATCCAAGGTAGGTTTTAAATCTAGGATCGAGCACGGTGGCCAAATTGTAGTGCTCTGATTTCAACAGATTGACCACCCGTGAATCCTTGTTAAGCGAATTAAGGGCTCCATCCACAAGTCCCACATGCCTAGCGGAATCGCTCCCTTTTAGCTCCTCCTTCAATGCCTCCAGCTTCTTCTGCAAAAGCCTGATGAGGGGAATGACCTGACTCAGGCTGGCAGTGTCTGAACTGACTTCACGTGTGGCAAGTTCAAAAGGTTGCAGAACCTTGCACAACGTTGAAATCATTCTCCACTGCGCTTGAGACAGGTACATTCCACCTCCTATATCGTGCGCAATTGTATAGGCTTGAATGGCCTTTTGCTGCTCCTCCAACCTCTGAAGCATATAGAGGGTTGAATTCCACCTCGTTACCACTTCTTGCTTCAGATGATGGCAGGGCAGGTTCAGGCGTTTTTGGTGGTGCTCCAGTCTTCTGTACGTGGTGCCTGTACGCCGAAAGTGTCCCGCAATTCTTCTGGCCACCGACAGCATCTCTTGCACGCCCCTGTCGTTTTTTTAAAAATTCTGCACCACCAAATTCAAGGTATGTGCAAAACATGGGACGTGCTGGAATTTGCCCATATTTAATGCACACACAATATTGCTGGCGTTGTCCGATGCCACAAATCCACAGGAGAGTCCAATTGGGGTAAGCCATTCCGCGATGATCTTCCTCAGTTGCCGTAAGAGGTTTTCAGCTGTGTGCGTATTCTGGAAACCGGTGATACAAAGCGTAGCCTGCCTAGGAAAGAGTTGGCGTTTGCGAGATGCTGCTACTGGTGCCGCCGCTGCTGTTCTTGCGGCGGGAGTCCATACATCTACCCAGTGGGCTGTCACAGTCATATAGTCCTGACCCTGCCCTGCTCCACTTGTCCACATGTCCGTGGTTAAGTGGACATTTGGTACAACTGCATTTTTTAGGACACTGGTGAGTCTTTTTCTGACGTCCGTGTACATTCTCGGTATCGCCTGCCTAGAGAAGTGGAACCTAGATGGTATTTGGTAACGGGGGCACACTGCCTCAAGAAATTGTCTAGTTCCCTGTGAACTAACGGCGGATACCGGACGCACGTCTAACACCAACACAGCTGCCAAGGCCTGAGTTATCCGCTTTGCAACAGGATGACTGCTGTGATATTTCATCTTCCTCGCAAAGGACTGTTGGACATTCAATTGCTTACTGGAAGTAGTACAAGTGGTCTTCCGACTTCCCCTCTGGGATGACGATCGACTCCCAGCAGCAACAACAGCAGCGCCAGCAGCAGTAGGCGTTACACTCAAGGATCCATCGGAGGAATCCCAGTTAGGAGAGGACTCGTCAGACTTGCCAGTGACATGGCCTGTCTATTGGCATTCCTAAGGAGGAAATTGACACTGAGGGAGTTGGTGGTGTGGTTTGCAGGAGCTTGGTTACAAGAGGAAGGGATTTAGTGGTCAGTGGACTGCTTCCGCTGTCACTCAAAGTTTTTGAACTTGTCAATGACTTCTGATGAATGCGCTGCAGGTGACGTATAAGGGAGGATGTTCCGAGGTGGTTAATGTCCTTACCCCTACTTATTACAGCTTGACAAAGGCAACACACGGCTTGACACCTGTTGTCCGCATTTGTGTTGAAATAATTCCACATGAAGAGCTGATTTTTTTGTATTTTGACCAGGCATGTCAATGGCCATATTCATCCCACGGACAACAGGTGTCTCCCCAGGTGCCTGACTTAAACAAACCACCTCACCATCAGAATCCTCCTTGTCAATTTCCTCCTCAGAGCCAGCAACACCCATATCCTCCTCATCCTGGTGTACTTCAACACTGACATCTTCAATCTGACTATCAGGAACTGGACTGCGGGTGCTCCTTCCAGCACTTGCAGGGGGCGTGCAAATGGTGGAAGGCGCATGCTCTTCCCGTCCAGTATTGGGAAGGTCAGGCATCGCAACCGACACAATTGGACTCTCCTTGGGGATTTGTGATTTCGAAGAACGCACAGTTCTTTGCTGTGCTTTTGCCACCTTAAGTCTTTTCTTTTTTCTAGCGAGAGGATGAGTGCTTCCATCCTCATGTGAAGCTGAACCACTAGCCATGAACATAGGCCAGGGCCTCAGCCGTTCCTTGCCACTCCGTGTCGTAAATGGCATATTGGCAAGTTTACGCTTCTCCTCAGACGCTTTTAATTTAGATTTTTGGGTCATTTTACTGAACTTTTGTTTTTTGGATTTGACATGCTCTCTACTATGACATTGGGCATCGGCCTTGGCAGACGACGTTGATGGCATTTCATCGTCTCGGCCATGACTAGTGGCAGCAGCTTCAGCACTAGGTGTAAGTGGATCTTGATCTTTCCTTATTTTACCCTCCACATTTTTGTTCTCCATTTTTTAATGTGTGGAATTATATGCCAGTAATATTATTATATAAATAGCAATGGCCTACTGTACTATACTACTGTATACTGCTCACAACAATGCAGCACAGATATGGATACTTGAAGTGACATGGAGCTGCAAGATACAGCAATGGCCTACTGTAATGTACAGCTATATACTGTTGGTCACCAAAATGCTGCACTGTACTACTATATACTGCTCATAACAATGCAGCACAGATATGGATACTTGAAGTGACACAGAGCTGCAAGATACAGCAATGGCCTACTGTACTGTACAGCTATATACTGTTGGTCACCAAAATGCTGCACTGTACTACTAGATAAGCTGAAGGCTGCATAAGCTTGAGGCCATATAAGAGCCCATTTTTTTGTGATTGGTTGTTTATGACTAAGCAGTTGCTAGGTAGATTAGTGTTTTCTCGGGTATTTTTCCTATAGGATTATAGGGCTGTCCATCAAGGTTTAAGGGGTTGGTCTTGGAATAATATATAAGACTTAGTCATGTGCCTCAGACTTCCTCTTGCCATTTTGGAATGGCCCAGGAAGGCTGAGTACTGCTGGCATTATATATCATCTTAGTTTGTGTCCTTGCTCACTGTTTTTATTAGGGATGAGCGGGTTCGGTTCATCTGAATCCGAACCCGCCCGAACTTCATGTTTTTTTACACGGGGCCGAGCGACTCGGATCTTCCCGCCTTGCTCGGTTAACCCGAGCGCGCCCGAACGTCATCATCCCGCTGTCGGATTCTCGCGAGGCTCGGATTCTATCGCGAGACTCAGATTCTATATAAGGAGCCGCGCGTCGCCGCCATTTTCACACGTGCATTGAGATTCATAGGGAGAGGACGTGGCTGGCGTCCTCTCCGTTTATAGAGAAGAGAGTGAGACAGTAGAGAGAGACACAGTAGTAATTTTGGGGAGCATTAGGAGGAGTACTACTACTTGCTGAAGTGATAGATAGTGTGACTGTATATTATCTGACTTGTGGGGGAGACACTGACCGTGGGGAGCAGTTAGAGTCTGAGAGCAGGACTCAGGAGTACATATAACATACAGTGCACACTTTTGCTGCCAGAGTGCCACACTGCCATTGTGACCACACTGACCACCAGTATAATATATACTGTGATTGTCTGCTTAGGAGTACTACTTGCAAGTTGCTGATAGTGTGACCAGTGACCTGACCACCAGTCACCACCAGTTTAATATATATATATATATATATATATATATATATATATATATATATATAATTGTATATAATATATATATATAATATTGTATACCACCTACCCGTGGTTTTTTTTTCTTTTCTTTCTTCTTTATACATACTACTATAGTAGCTTACTGTAGCAGTCTGCGGTGCTGCTGAGCTGACTGTGTCCAGCAGGTCCGTCATCAGTCATTACATAATAAATATATATACCTGTCCGGCTGCAGTACTAGTGATATTATATATATATATATTGATTTCATCTCATTGTCATCCAGTCTATATTAGCAGCAGACACAGTACGGTAGTCCACGGCTGTAGCTACCTCTGTGTCGGCAGTCGCTCGTCCATCCATAATTGTATACCACCTACCCGTGGTTTTTTTTTTTTCTTTCTTCTTTATACATACTACTATAGTAGCTTACTGTAGCAGTCTGCGGTGCTGCTGAGCTGACAGTGTCCAGCAGGTCCGTCATCAGTCATTACATAATAAATATATCTACCTGTCCGGCTGCAGTACTAGTGTGATATAATATATATTGATTTCATCTCATTATCATCCAGTCTATATTAGCAGCAGAGACAGTACGGTAGTCCACGGCTGTAGCTATCTCTGTGTCGGCAGTCGCTCGTCCATCCATAATTGTATACCACCTACCCGTGGTTTTTTTTTTTTTTTTCTTCTTTATACATACTACTATAGTAGCTTACTGTAGCAGTCTGCGGTGCTGCTGAGCTGACAGTGTCCAGCAGGTCCGTCATCAGTCATTACATAATAAATATATATACCTGTCCGGCTGCAGTACTAGTGATATTATATATATATATATATATTGATTTCATCTCCTTATCATCCAGTCAATATTAGCAACAGACACAGTACGGTAGTCCACGGCTGTAGCTACCTCTGTGTCGGCAGTCGCTCGTCCATCCATAATTGTATACCACCTACCCGTGGTTTTTTTTTTTCTTTCTTCTTTATACATACTACTATAGTAGCTTACTGTAGCAGTCTGCGGTGCTGCTGAGCTGACAGTGTCCAGCAGGTCCGTCATCAGTCATTACATAATAAATATATATACCTGTCCGGCTGCAGTACTAGTGATATTATATATATATATATATTAATTTCATCTCCTTATCATCCAGTCTATATTAGCAGCAGACACAGTATGGTAGTCCACGTCTGTAGCTACCTCTGTGTCGGCAGTCGCTCGTCCATCCATAATTGTA
Source organism: Pseudophryne corroboree (assembly GCF_028390025.1). NCBI lineage: Eukaryota > Metazoa > Chordata > Amphibia > Anura > Myobatrachidae > Pseudophryne > Pseudophryne corroboree. The sequence goes on along the minus strand of NC_086447.1, from coordinate 5,579,709 downwards.
TACCACCTACCCGTGTTTTTTTTTTTTTTCTTTCTTCTTTATACATACTACTATAGTAGCTTACTGTAGCAGTCTGCGGTGCTGCTGAGCTGACAGTGTCCAGCAGGTCCGTCATCAGTCATTACATAATAAATATATATACCTGTCCGGCTGCAGTACTAGTGATATTATATATATATATATATATATATATATATATATATATATATATTAATTTCATCTCCTTATCATCCAGTCTATATTAGCAGCAGACACAGTACGGTAGTCCACGGCTGTAGCTACCTCTGTGTCGGCAGTCGCTCGTCCATCCATAAGTATACTAGTATCCATCCATCTCCATTGTTTACCTGAGGTGCCTTTTAGTTGTGCCTATTAAAATATGGAGAACAAAAATGTTGAGGTTCCAAAATTAGGGAAAGATCAAGATCCACTTCCACCTCGTGCTGAAGCTGCTGCCACTAGTCATGGCCGAGATGATGAAATGCCAGCAACTTCGTCTGCCAAGGCCGATGCCCAATGTCATAGTACAGAGCATGTAAAATCCAAAACACCAAATATCAGTAAAAAAAGGACTCCAAAATCTAAAATAAAATTGTCGGAGGAGAAGCGTAAACTTGCCAATATGCCATTTACCACACGGAGTGGCAAGGAACGGCTGAGGCCCTGGCCTATGTTCATGGCTAGTGGTTCAGCTTCACATGAGGATGGAAGCACTCAGCCTCTCGCTAGAAAACTGAAAAGACTCAAGCTGGCAAAAGCACCGCAAAGAACTGTGCGTTCTTCCAAATCCCAAATCCACAAGGAGAGTCCAATTGTGTCGGTTGCGATGCCTGACCTTCCCAACACTGGACGTGAAGAGCATGCGCCTTCCACCATTTGCACGCCCCCTGCAAGTGCTGGAAGGAGCACCCGCAGTCCAGTTCCTGATAGTCAGATTGAAGATGTCAGTGTTGAAGTACACCAGGATGAGGAGGATATGGGTGTTGCTGGCGCTGGGGAGGAAATTGACAAGGAGGATTCTGATGGTGAGGTGGTTTGTTTAAGTCAGGCACCCGGGGAGACACCTGTTGTCCGTGGGAGGAATAGGGCCATTGACATGCCTGGTGAAAATACCAAAAAAATCAGCTCTTCGGTGTGGAAGTATTTCACCAGAAATGCGGACAACATTTGTCAAGCCGTGTGTTGCCTTTGTCAAGCTGTAATAAGTAGGGGTAAGGACGTTAACCACCTCGGACAGTGACTTCGTGGTCAATGACTCTGATGAGCCACACACCCCTGGTTCCGCCCCTTTAGGGGTAATAACCCGTCGTCGCGTGGAAAGTCCAGGTTCCAGCAAACAAGACGAGGGGGTCAAAACCAAAGGCTCTGGAAGGCCTCCAATAAACCAAAAGGAGAAGAAAAAGATCTGATATTTAATCTCTCAGACAGGACATTATCGGAGTCAGAGGTACAAGTCTTGAATAAAGGTCTTTCTTTTATCCCCACCAACAACTATGATCCATTTCGTTGGAAGGTGGAGGAGTATAGATTCGCAAGAAATCTTAGATTGAAAGAATTTTTTCAACATAGGCCAAATACTCAAAACAAGGATTCAGGTCCCTTGAAGAAAAAATCTAAGTTTGACCCCGTCTCAAATAACCCTGCATTAAAAACCTTTTCAAGACTCCTAGATGACTCTGTATCTAAATTTTCTGCGGCACAACCTAGAATATACAAGAACATCACGTAATCGGAAGCTCAAGCCATCAAGGATTTACAATCCTATTCGGACATTACCATCCGCCCTGCGGACAAGGGCGGAGCTATCGTGATTCAAAACAAATCCGATTACATCAGCGAAATTGACAAACAATTATCCGATACAGCTACATACAAGAAATTACATTATAATCCTACCGATCGTTATCAGAAACAACTGGACTCCATCTTGTCTACAGCTGTGAAGAATGGTGTGATGGAGATAGAGACGAAAACAGCCCTGATTCAGGAGGCACCGGTCATCCCGGTGCTATATACTCTACCTAAGGTGCACAAGGATCCTGTGTCCCCCCCATGTAGACCGATCATATCTGCTAGAGGATCATTATCTCAGCTTGTTTCACAGTACCTAGATACATTTTTACAACCTTTGGTGATGGTTCAAAGCACAGTTTTAAAGGACACTACACATTTACTTAATTTGCTGGAAGAATTCACTGATGTACCACCGAATACGATCATGTGCACGATGGATGTAAAGAGTCTTTACACCATAATTCCACATGAAGCGGGATTGAGGGCTGTAGAGAACTTTCTACACACTAATCATTTTGAACAACTGGACATTTCTCTTTTTATACAATTATTGGAATTTGTTTTGACACATAATTTCTTTATGCACAATGGGGAATATTATTTACAGTTAGCTGGGTGTGCTATGGGGTCTCCAGTAGCCCCTATGTATGCCAATATTTATATGTTTTCTCAAGAACAACTATTTTTCTTTTCATCTCCGCTTATTTCTTCAAATATTATATTATATAGGCGGTACATTGATGATTTGATCCTGTTCTGGGGTGGGGCACAGACGACTCTGGAGTCCCTTATTACGGATATCAACAACTGTGATTCGCCAGTTAAATTAACGGCCTGTATGAGTACCAGTAACATCAATTACTTAGATGTGACAATAGGAATTAAACATTGTAAGATCACCACTGAGGTATTCTACAAAACTACTGATCGGAACACCTTGTTACTCGGTAACAGCTTCCATCCGCCTTCATTAAAACGGGGTCTTCCAAAATCCCAACTTATGAGAGTAGCCCGTATCACGAATGATAGATCATGTTTGGAACCGGCACTTGACAAGGTTGTGCAGAAATTCCTTGTACGGGGCTATGACAGAAGAGTGCTGCTGGAATTAAAGGAAGAAGTGATGATGATCCCTAGGAAACAACTCTTAAGACCTTGTTCCAGAAAGATGGATAATAAAATACCTCTGGTCACCGAATTCACCACTGCCAGTGGTGTATTATCCAGAGCAACCAAGGCCCTGTGGCCTATTGTCACCTCCGACAGGAATCTGCCATGTTTTAAAAACAAAACAATTATGCCTAGCTATAAGAGGGGTAGAAATCTCCATGATTTGCTAGTAAAGACGGATGTGTCCCCTAAACGGACATTAATTAACACCAAGGGATGCTTTAAATGCCTTTCTTGTGAGACATGCTGTTATATGGAACCGGGTCCTACATTTGTGCATCCAAGGACTTTGATACCACACCGGATACAACATTATGTGACATGCACAACCCAATTCGTGATCTACGTGATCTTTTGCCCATGTGGTTTAATTTATGTGGGTCAGACTATCAGAACGTTTAGGGAACGTATGGCGCTACATCGCTCTGCTATAAGGGGTGCGATTGAGGGAGGAAAAAGAAGTGACCAACCAGTGGCACGCCACTTTAAACTGGCCAAACACTCCCTATCTGACCTCAAATATAAGATTTTAGACCACGTTCCGACATTATCACGGGGGGGTGATAGAGCAAAGATCCTGGCCCAGAAAGAAGCAAGATGGATCTACAAATTGAACTCTCTAGCGCCGAGTGGCCTCAATGAACAAATGCCGTGGAACGTTTTCCTATGATCAGTTTATATCTATATGCAGTACATCACCCCTTACGGTAGTGGGGTCCTTTGGAATATAATAATTGATCCATAGTTTGACTGCCTAGATGTTCTCCTTAAGTTATCAGCTGTTATATAGCACCTACCTAACAATCTTTAACACCTCTATTCTATATGTTTTTGGGTGAGGTGAATTATTTCCCACACTTTTGATAGGGGTGTGGGCAACTAAGGTCTCTATTTATATTAATACAGTGTTGCATTGGTGATCAGTGATCTTCCTATCTGCAGTGTCATTACACATTCTTTTGGGTGTTTTTGCTTTTAAACTTTTAATCTTTTTTCTATATACACGTTTTTGCGGGAGCACTGATTACACTTATGTTTATTCATTCCTTTCAGTCTGCCCTTGAGCGGCTACCGTGAGCCGCGGTGGTAGTAACGGCCGCGTCTGGTTGCCTAGCAACGAGGCAACGTCATCAGTGGGAGCCGGTGACAGAGCTGGAGAGCGCGTGCACCGCACACCGCAGGCGTCCGGAAGCTGACCGAGGGAGACCTTACACGTGGAGTCTATTTAGGTAAGTACACTGGTGGTTATGTGTTTGTTTTGTGTTTTTACACCTGTTCTGAGCACCTTGAAAAAAACGCCTACGGGCGTTGAAACGTCGGGATGGAATTATGCTCACTATGATGCACTGTTTTGCACTTTAAATAAATAAGCTGCTATTTTCAAAAATCCGTGGAGTGCCGCCTGGTTCCTGCCTGGGGGAAGTATTTGGTTATCCTACACCAGTGGACTGTTTCTATGTATATATATATATATATATATATATATATATATATATATATATATATATATACACACACACACATATATATACACATATCTCCCTGATGCAGCAGTCAGAAGTGACATTTGCTGGGTGATGATTGATCTCACTTTCCATGGGGGGTAATTCTGAGTTGATCGCAGCAGGAACTTTGGGGGTCATTCCGAGTTGTTCGCTCGGTATTTTTTTCTCGCAACGGAGCGATTAGTCGCTAATGCGCATGCGCAATGTCGGCAGTGCGACTGCGCCAAGTAAATTTGCTATGCAGTTAGGTATTTTACTCACGGCATTACGAGGTTTTTTCTTCGTTCTGGTGATCGTAATGTGATTGACAGGAAGTGGGTGTTTCTGGGCGGAAACTGGCCGTTTTATGGGGGTGTGCGAAAAAACGCTACCGTTTCTGGGAAAAACGCGGAAGTGGCTGGAGAAACGGAGGAGTGTCTGGGCGAACGCTGGGTGTGTTTGTGACGTCAAACCAGGAACGACAAGCTCTGAACTGATCGCAGATGCCGAGTAAGTCTGGAGCTACTCAGAAACTGCTACGAGGTGTGTAATCGCAATTCTGCTAAACTTTCCTTCGCAATTTTGATAAGCTAAGATTCACTCCCAGTAGGCGGCGGCTTAGCGTGTGCAAAGCTGCTAAAAGCAGCTTGCGAGCGAACAACTCGGAATGACCCCCTTTGTTAGCAATTGGGCAAAACCATGTGCACTGCAGGGGAGGCAGATATAACATGTGCAGAGAGAGTTAGATTTGGGTGGGGTGAGTTCAATCTGCAATCTAATTTGCAGTGTAAAAATAAAGCAGCCAGTATTTACCCTGCACAGAAACAAAATAATCCACCCAAATCTAACTCTTTCTGCACATGTTACATCTGCCCCCCCTGCAGTGCACATAGGCCCTCATTCCGAGTTGTTCGCTCGGTATTTTTCATCGCATCGCAGTGAAAATCCGCTTAGTACGCATGCGCAATGTTCGCACTGCGACTGCGCCAAGTAACTTTACTATGATGAAAGTATTTTTACTCACGGCTTTTTCTTCGCTCCAGCGATCGTAATGTGATTGACAGGAAATGGGTGTTACTGGGCGGAAACACGGCGTTTCAGGGGCGTGTGGCTGAAAACGCTACCGTTTCCGGAAAAAACGCAGGAGTGGCCGGGGAAACGGTGGGAGTGCCTGGGCGAACGCTGGGTGTGTTTGTGACGTCAACCAGGAACGACAAGCACTGAAATGATCGCACAGGCAGAGTAAGTCTGGAGCTACTCTAAAACTGCTAAGTAGTTAGTAATCGCAATATTGCGAATACATCGGTCGCAATTTTAAGAAGCTAAGATTCACTCCCAGTAGGCGGCGGCTTAGCGTGTGTAACTCTGCTAAAATCGCCTTGCGACCGATCAACTCGGAATGAGGGCCATAGTTTTGCCCAACTGCTAAAAAAATTCCTGCTGCGATCAACTTGGAATTACCCCCATGGTGCGGATCAGGGGTCACACTCAGATTTGGGTGAGATTGGGTGAGTGTGGCCCCTGAGGAGAAAGGCTCAGTCATAGACACTGACAATGAGTGTTTGGTGCTCTTGGTACATGGGCGTCATTTCAGGAGAAGGTTCCAAGGGCAGGAGAACATGAGAAGATACCAGCATTGAGGCCACCTCAGATATATATCCTCCAGTGTCAGCGCCTGTCGCTGTGTGTAATATGTGTGACACCAGCTACACGGGAGTATATGCCGGCATGTGACACCTGCTACACGGGAGTATATGTCGGCATGTGACACCAGCTACACGGGAGTATATGTCGGCATGTGACACCAGCTACACGGGAGTATATGTCGGCATGTGACACCAGCTACACGGGAGTATATGTCGGCATGTGACACCTGCTACACGGGAGTATATGTCGGCATGTGACACCAGCTACACGGGAGTATATGTCGGCATGTGACACCAGCTACACGGGAGTATATGTCGGCATGTGACACCAGCTACACGGGAGTATATGTCGGCATGTGACACCAGCTACACGGGAGTATATGTCGGCATGTGACACCAGCTACACGGGAGTATATGTCGGCATGTGACACCAGCTACACGGGAGTATATGTCGGCATGTGACACCAGCTACACGGGGGTATTATTAGACCTGTGATATTATACTCTGATAATTCATTGTTTCCGTATTGCTGGCTCAGCAGGGAACCCTCCCTAATACATGACAGGCCAGGAATTCACACTTCCCAAACTATCTGCTCATCATCCCGGAAAATGGAAGGACCTGCAGGAAGCCCTAATATAATCCTGTTATTGTAACCCACCATCTGTCCTCCAGACAGGAGGGATGATCTGCAGCCACGATATTCATACCCATACTCAGCGCTGTACAGAGAGGAGGGATGATCTGCAGACATGATATTCATACCCATACTCAGCGCTGTGCAGAGAGGAGGAATATGCTGCAGGAAGGCTAACAATACCAGTACTCAGCGCTGTACAGAAAGGAAGAATATGCTGCAGGGAGACTGCAACACTGTGGTAATAATACCAGTACTCTGCGCTGTACAGAAAGGAAGAATATGCTGCAGGGAGACTAACAATACCGGTACTCAGCGCTGTACAGAGAGGAAGAATATGCTGCAGGGAGACTAACAATACCGGTACTCAGCGCTGTACAGAGAGGAAGAATATGCTGCAGGGAGACTAACAATACCGGTACTCAGCGCTGTACAGAGAGGAGGAATATGCTGCAGGGAGACTAACAATACCGGTACTCAGCGCTGTACAGAGAGGAAGAATATGCTGCAGGGAGACTAACAATACCGGTACTCAGCGCTGTACAGAGAGGAGGAATATGCTGCAGGGAGACTAACAATACCGGTACTCAGCGCTGTACAGAGAGGAGGAATATGCTGCAGGGAGACTAACAATACCGGTACTCAGCGCTGTACAGAGAGGAGGAATATGCTGCAGGGAGACTAACAATACCGGTACTCAGCGCTGTACAGAGAGGAGGAATATGCTGCAGGGAGACTAACAATACCAGTACTCAGCGCTGTACAGAGAGGAGGAATATGCTGCAGGAAGACTAACAATACCGGTACTCAGCGCTGTACAGAGAGGAGGAATATGCTGCAGGGAGACTAACAATACCGGTACTCAGCGCTGTACAGAGAGGAGGAATATGCTGCAGGGAGACTGTAACACTGTGGTAACAATACCAGTACTCAGTGCTGTACAGAGAGGAAGAATATGCTGCAGGGAGACTGTAACACTGTGGTAATAATACCAGCACTCAGTGCTGTACAGAGAGGAAGAATATGCTGCAGGGAGACTGTAACACTGTGGTAACAATACCAGTACTCAGTGATGTACAGAGAGGAAGAATATGCTGCAGGGAGACTGTAACACTGTGGTAACAATACCAGTACTCAGTGCTGTACAGAGAGGAAGAATATGCTGCAGGGAGACTGTAACACTGTGGTAACAATACCAGTACTCAGTGCTGTACAGAGAGGAAGAATATGCTGCAGGGAGACTGTAACACTGTGGTAATAATACCAGCACTCAGCGCTGTACAGAGAGGAGGAATAAGCTGCAGGGAGACTAACAATACCGGTACTCAGCGCTGTACAGATAGGAGGAATATGCTGCAGGGAGACTGTAACAATACCAGTACTCAGCGCTGTACAGAGAGGAGGAATATGCTGCAGGGAGACTGTAACAATACCAGTACTCAGCGCTGTACAGAGAGGAGGAATATACTGCAGGGAGACTAACAATACCAGTACTCAGCGCTGTACAGAGAGGAAGAATATGTTGCAGGGAGACTGTGCCACAGCAGTAATAATACCAGTACTCAGCGCTGTACAGAGATGAGTACACAGCAGTAATACCAGTACTCAGCACTGTACAGAGAGGAGGAATATACTGCAGGGAGACTAACAATACCAGTACTCAGCGCTGTACAGAGAGGAGGAATATGCTGCAGGGAGACTGTGCCACAGCAGTAATAATACCAGTACTCAGCGCTGTACAGAGATGAGTACTCAGCAGTAATTCCAGTACTCAGCGCTGTACAGAGAGGAGTACACAGCAGTAATACCAGTACTCAGCGCTGTACAGAGACGAGTACTCAGCAGTAATACCAGTACTCAGCGCTGTACAGAGACGAGTACACAGCAGTAATACCAGTACTCAGCGCTGTACAGAGACGAGTACACAGCAGTAATACCAGTACTCAACGCTGTACAGAGACAAGAACTCCGCAGTTATACCAGTACTCAGCGCTGTACAGAGATGAGTACACAGCAGTAATAGCAGTACTCAGCGCTGTACAGAGACGAGTACACAGCAGTAATACCAGTACTCAGCGCTGTACAGAGACGAGTAGTACTCCGTAGTAATACCAGTACTCATCGCTGTACAGAGACGAGTACACAGCAGTAATACCAGTACTCAGTGCTGTACAAAGACGAGTACTCCGTAGTAATACCAGTACTCAGCGCCGTACAGAGACGATTACTCTGCAGTAATACCAGTACTCAGCACTGTACAGAGATGAGTACTCTGCAGTAATACCAGTACTCAGCGCTGTACAGAGACGAGTACACAGCAGTAATACCAGTATTCAGCGCTGTACAGAGACGAGTACACAGCAGTAATACCTGTACTCAGCGCTGTACAGAGACGAGTACACAGCAGTAATACCAGTACTCAGCGCTGTACAGAGAGGAGTACACAGCAGTAATACCAGTACTCAGCGCTGTACAGAGACGAGTACTCGGTAGTAATACCAGTACTCAGCGCTGTACAGAGAGGAGTACACAGCAGTAATACCAGTACTCAGCGCTGTACAGAGACGAGTACACAGCAGTAATACCAGTACTCAGCGCTGTACAGAGACGAGTACTCAGCAGTAATACCAGTACTCAGCGCTGTACAGAGAGGAGTACACAGCAGTAATACCAGTACTCAGCGCTGTACAGAGACGAGTACACAGCAGTAATACCAATACTCAGCGCTGTACAGAGACGAGTACACAGCAGTAATACCAGCACTCAGCGCTGTACAGAGAGGAGGAATATACTGCAGGGAGACTAACAATACCAGTACTCAGCGCTGTACAGAGAGGAGAAATATGCTGCAGGGAGACTGTGCCACAGCAGTAATAATACCAGTACTCAGCGCTGTACAGAGATGAGTACTCAGCAGTAATACCAGTACTCAGCGCTGTACAGAGAGGAGTACACAGCAGTAATACCAGTACTCAGCGCTGTACAGAGACGAGTACTCAGCAGTAATACCAGTACTCAGCGCTGTACAGAGAGGAGTACACAGCAGTAATACCAGTACTCAGCGCTGTACAGAGACGAGAACTCGGCAGTAATACCAGTACTCAGCGCTGTACAGAGATGAGTACACAGCAGTAATACCAGTACTCAGTGCTGTACAGACGAGTACACAGCAGTAATAGCAGTACTCAGCGCTGTACAGAGACGAGTACACAGCAGTAATACCAGTACTCAGCGCTGTACAGAGACGACTACTCCGTAGTAATACCAGAACTCAGCGCTGTACAGAGATGAGTACACAGCAGTAATACCAGTACTCAGCGCTGTACAGAGACGAGTACTCAGCAGTAATACCAGTACTCAGCGCTGTACAGAGAGGAGTACACAGCAGTAATACCAGTACTCAGCGCTGTACAGAGACAAGAACTCGGCAGTATTACCAGTACACAGCGCTGTACAGAGACGAGTACACAGCAGTAATACCAGTACTCAACGCTGTACAGAGCCAAGAACTCCGCAGTAATACCAGTACTCAGCGCTGTACAGAGATGAGTACACAGCAGTAATACCAGTACTCAGTGCTGTACAGAGACGAGTACACAGCAGTAATAGCAGTACTCAGCGCTGTACAGAGACGAGTACACAGCAGTAATACCAGTACTCAGCGCTGTACAGAGATGAGTACTCCGTAGTAATACCAGTTCTCAGCGCTGTACAGAGACGAGTACACAGCAGTAATACCAGTACTCAGTGCTGTACAGAGACGAGTACTCCGTAGTAATACCAGTACTCAGCGCTGTACAGAGACGAGTAATCTGCAGTAATACCAGTACTCAGCGCTGTACAGAGATGAGTACTCCGCAGTAATACCAGTACTCCGCGCTGTACAGAGACGAGTACACAGCAGTAATACCAGTATTCAGCGCTGTACAGAGACGAGTACACAGCAGTAATACCTGTACTCAGCGCTGTACAGAGACGAGTACACAGCAGTAATACCAGTACTCAGCGCTGTACAGAGACGAGTACTCAGTAGTAATACCAGTACTCAGCGCTGTACAGAGAGGAGTACACAGCAGTAATACCAGTACTCAGCGCTGTACAGAGACGAGTACTCGGCAGTAATACCAGTACTCAGCACTGTACAGAGACGAGTACTCTGCAGTAATACCAGTACTGAGCGCTGTACAGAGACGAGTATACAGCAGTAATACCAATACTCAGCGCTGTACAGAGACAAGTACACAGCAGTAATAACAGTACTCAGCGCTGTACAGAGAGGAGTACACAGCAGTAATACCAGTACTCAGCGCTCTACAGAGATGAGTACTCAGCAGTAATTACAGTACTCAGCGCTGTACAGAGAGGAGTACTCAGCAGTAATACTAGTGCTCAGCGCTGTACAGAGACGAGTACACAGCAGTAATACCAGTACTCAGCGCTGTACAGAGACAAGTACTCCGTAGTAATACCAGTACGCAGCGCTGTACAGACATGAGTACACAGCAGTAATACCAGTACTCAGCGCTGTACAGAGACGAGTACTCAGCAGTAATACTATTACTCAGCGTTGTACAGAGACGAGTACTCCGCAGTAATACCAGTACTCAGCGCTGCACAGAGACGAGTACACAGCAGTAATACCAGTACTCAGTGCTGTACAGAGACGAGTACTCCGTAGTAATACCAGTACTCAGTGCTGTACAGAGACGAGTACTCCTTAGTAATACCAGTACTCAGCGCTGTACAGAGACGAGTACTCTGCAGTAATACCAGTACACAGCACTGTACAGAGATGAGTACTCCGCAGTAATACCAGTACTCAGCGCTGTACAGAGACGAGTACACAGCAGTAATACCAGTACTCAGCGCTGTACAGAGACGAGTACACAGCAGTAATACCAGTACTCAGCGCTGTACAGAGACAAGTACACAGCAGTAATTCCAGTACTCAGCGCTGTACAGAGAGGAGTACACAGCAGTAATACCAGTACTCAGCGCTGTACAGAGACGAGTACTCGGCAGTAATACCAGTACACAGCGCTGTACAGAGACGAGTACTCTGCAGTAATACCAGTACTCAGCGCTGTACAGAGACGAGTACTCGGCAGTAATACCAGTACTCAGCGCTGTACAGAGACGAGTACTCTGCAGTAATACCAGTACTCAACGCTGTACAGAGAGGAGTACACAGCAGTAATACCAGTACTGAGCAATGTACAGAGACGAGTACACAGCAGTAATACCAGTACTCAGCGCGGTACAGAGAGGAGTACACAGCAGTAATACCAGTACTCAGCGCTGTACAGAGACGAGTACTCGGCAGTAATACCAGTACTCAGCGCTGTACAGAGAGGAGTACACAGCAGTAATACCAGTACTCAGCGCTGTACAGAGACGAGTACTCGGCAGTAATACCAGTACTCAGCGCTGTACAGAGACGAGTACTCGGCAGTAATACCAGTACTCAGCGCTGTACAGAGACGAGTACTCTGCAGTAATACCAGTACTCAGCGCTGTACAGAGACGAGTACTCGGCAGTAATACCAGTACTCAGCGCTGTACAGAGACGAGTACTCGGCAGTAATACCAGTACTCAGCGCTGTACAGAGACGAGTACTCTGCAGTAATACCAGTACTCAGTGCTGTACAGAGAGGAGTACACAGCAGTAATACCAGTACTCAGTGCTGTACAGAGACGAGTACTCCGTAGTAATACCAGTACTCAGCGCTGTACAGAGACGAGTACTCCGTAGTAATACCAGTACTCAGCGCTGTACAGAGACGAGTACACAGCAGTAATACCAGTACTCAGCGCTGTACAGAGACGAGTACTCCGTAGTAATACCAGTACTCAGCGCTGTGCAGAGTGGAGTACACAACAGTAATACCAGTACTCAGCGCTATACAGAGATGAGTACTCCGCAGTAATACCAGTACTCAGCGCTATACAGAGATGAGTACTCCGCAGTAATACCAGTACTCAGTGCTGTACAGAGTCGAGTACTCCGTAGTAATACCAGTACTCAGCGCTGTACAGAGACGAGTACACAGCAGTAATACCAGTACTCAGCGCTGTACAGAGACGAGTACTCCGTAGTAATACCAGTACTCAGCGCTGTGCAGAGTGGAGTACACAACAGTAATACCAGTACACAGCGCTGTACAGAGACGAGTACACAGCAGTAATACCAGTACTCAGTGCTGTACAGAGACGAGTACTCCGTAGTAATACCAGTACTCAGCTCTGTACAGAGACGAGTACTCTGCAGTAATACCAGTACTCAGCACTGAACAGAGATGAGTACTCCGCAGTAATACCAGTACTCAGTGCTGTACAGATACGAGTACTCCGTAGTAATACCAGTACTCAGCGTTGTACAGAGACGAGTACACAGCAGTAATACCAGTACTCAGTGCTGTACAGAGACGAGTACTCCGTAGTAATACCAGTACTCAGCGCTGTACAGACACAAGTACACAGCAGTAATACCAGTACTCAGCGCTGTAGAGAGACGAGTACTCAGCAGTAATACTAGTACTCAGCGTTGTACAGAGACGAGTACTCCGCAGTAATACCAGTACTCAGCGCTGTACAGAGATGAGTACACAGCAGTAATACCAGTACTCAGTGCTGTACAGAGACGAGTACACAGCAGTAATACCAGTACTCAGCGCTGTACAGAGACGAGTACTCAGCAGTAATACCAGTACTCAGCGCTGTATAGAGATGAGTACACAGCAGTAATACCAGTACTCAGTGCTGTACAGAGACGAGTACACAGCAGTAATAGCAGTACTCAGCGCTGTACAGAGACGAGTACACAGCAGTAATACCAGTACTCAGCGCTGTACAGAGTGGAGTACACAACAGTAATACCAGTACACAGCGCTGTACAGAGACGAGTACACAGCAGTAATACCAGTACTCAGTGCTGTACAGAGACGAGTACTCCGTAGTAATACCAGTACTCAGCTCTGTACAGAGACGAGTACTCTGCAGTAATACCAGTACTCAGCACTGAACAGAGATGAGTACTCCGCAGTAATACCAGTACTAAGTGCTGTACAGATACGAGTACTCCGTAGTAATACCAGTACTCAGCGTTGTACAGAGACGAGTACACAGCAGTAATACCAGTACTCAGTGCTGTACAGAGACGAGTACTCCGTAGTAATACCAGTACTCAGCGCTGTACAGACACAAGTACACAGCAGTAATACCAGTACTCAGCACTGTACAGAGACGAGTACTCAGCAGTAATACTAGTACTCAGCGTTGTACAGAGACGAGTACTCCGCAGTAATACCAGTACTCAGCGCTGTACAGAGATGAGTACACAGCAGTAATACCAGTACTCAGTGCTGTACAAAGACGAGTACACAGCAGTAATAGCAGTACTCAGCGCTGTACAGAGACGAGTACACAGCAGTAATAGCAGTACTCAGCGCTGTACAGAGACGAGTACTCGGCAGTAATACCAGTACGCAGCGCTGTATAGAGATGAGTACACAGCAGTAATACCAGTACTCAGTGCTGTACAGAGACGAGTACACAGCAGTAATAGCAGTACGCAGCGCTGTATAGAAATGAGTACACAGCAGTAATAGCAGTACTCAGCGCTGTACAGAGACGAGTACACAGCAGTAATACCAGTACTCAGCGCTGTACAGAGACGAGTACTCCGTAGTAATACCAGTACTCAGCGCTGTACAGAGATGAGTACACAGCAGTAATACCAGTACTCAGCTCTGTACAGAGACGAGTACTCTGCAGTAATACCAGTACTCAGTACTGAACAGAGATGAGTACTCCGCAGTAATACCAGTACTCAGTGCTGTACAGACACAAGTACACAGCAGTAATACCAGTACTCAGCGCTGTACAGAGACGAGTACTCAGCAGTAATACTAGTACTCAGCGTTGTACAGAGACGAGTACTCCGCAGTAATACCAGTACTCAGCGCTGTACAGAGATGAGTACACAGCAGTAATACCAGTACTCAGCGCTGTACAGAGACGAGTACACAGCAGTAATACCAGTACTCAGCGCTGTACAGAGACGAGTACTCCGTAGTAATACCAGTACTCAGCGCTGTACAGACACGAGTACACAGCAGTAATACCAGTACTCAGCGCTGTACAGAGACGAGTACTCGGCAGTAATACCAGTACGCAGCGCTGTATAGAGATGAGTACACAGCAGTAATACCAGTACTCAGTGCTGTACAGAGACGAGTACACAGCAGTAATAGCAGTACGCAGCGCTGTATAGAGATGAGTACACAGCAGTAATACCAGTACTCAGTGCTGTACAGAGACGAGTACACAGCAGTAATAGCAGTACTCAATGCTGTACAGAGACGAGTACACAGCAGTAATACCAGTACTCAGCGCTGTACAGAGACGAGTACTCCGTAGTAATACCAGTACTAAGCGCTGTACAGAGACGAGTACACAGCAGTAATACCAGTACTCAGTGCTGTACAGAGACGAGTACTCCGTAGTAATACCAGTACTCAGCGCTGTACAGAGACGAGTACTCTGCAGTAATACCAGTACTCAGCACTGTACAGAGATGAGTACTCTGCAGTAATACCAGTACTCAGTGCTGTACAGAGACGAGTACTCCGTAGTAATACCAGTACTCAGCGCTGTACAGAGATGAGTACTCAGCAGTAATACTAGTGCTCAGCGTTGTACAGAGACGAGTACTCCGCAGTAATACCAGTACGCAGCGCTGTACAGAGATGAGTACACAGCAGTAATACCAGTACTCAGTGCTGTACAGAGACGAGTACACAGCAGTAATAGCAGTACTCAGCGCTGTACAGAGACGAGTACACAGCAGTAATACCAGTACTCAGCGCTGTACAGAGACGAGTACACAGCAGTAATACCAGTACTCAGTGCTGTACAGAGACGAGTACTCCGTAGTAATACCAGTACTCAGCGCTGTACAGAGATGAGTACTCGGCAGTAATACCAGTACTCAGCGCTGTACAGAGAGGAGTACACAGCAGTAATACCAGTACTCAGCGCTGTACAGAGAGGAGTACTCGGCAGTAATACCAGTACTCAGCGCTGTACAGAGAGGAGTACACAGCAGTAATACCAGTACTCAGCGCTGTACAGACACGAGTACTCGGCAGCCTGTGGTATTGGGCATGGTATATGGGTCAGACGTTACACAATCATCCATAGTACATACGTGTTACACACATAATGCATTCTTCCAGATGTGTATTATTATATTATCCCGTAGAGCCCCTCGCCCACAGAGATTGCACTCTTAGCTGCGAGGACTGCAGGGTTAAGTTGAGAGGCAGGAAGTTTTGGGAGGGGGTTGGGATGGAAGATTTTCCCCTCTTAGTTGCATCTCTCCCTCCTCCCCCCACTCAGCCAGACTCCTGCTTCTCTGAGAGGATGCTGCTGGCAGCCTGAGTATCCCCAGGGCAGGGAGACGGCGTGTGATACCCTATATTACATACTACAGCTGTATGATAGGTGCAGGCAGGGCCCTCGCACGCCTGGGACATCACCCTGGAATCACCACTGGACTGACTTTCCTGGAACTGTGATGATGGCGGAGCTGATGTGGAACTTTGTGAGCTGCGTTCTATACCTCACACTAGGTGGAAGCGGCGCCACGAACTACCCTCCCCGCTACAACCTCTATACAGGAGGAACTGCCCCCCAAGGGGTGACACAGGCACAGAACGGGGTCCGGGCTGCCACACGCCACAGGTAGGTTCTTCTTCCACAGTACCACCTCTTTCTGCTGCATACCCTTACTATGTACTAGATTATACACGGGATGTCTTCTGTTCCTGCGATACCGACCCCACGGGAGCGCGCATCAGTATCACACGCTATGTACACACGGTGAGATACTGACTATACCATGTACTAGATTATACACAGGAGTGTCTTCTGTTCCTGCGATACCGACCCAACGGGAGCGCGCATCAGTATCACACGCTATGTACACACGGTGAGATACTGACTATACCATGTACTAGATTATACACGGGATGTCTTCTGTTCCTGCGATACCGACCCAACGGGAGCGCGCATCAGTATCACACGCTATGTACACACGGTGAGATACTGACTATACCATGTACTAGATTATACACAGGAGTGTCTTCTGTTCCTGCGATACCGACCTCACGAAAGCTGTGTGTACACACGGTGCCATATGTGCTAACTTTACTTACTAATCATAAGGGTACGTCACACCGTGTGTATACACCTTGAGTCACGTATTACACGTGTAAGTAAAGTGTGAGTGGCATGTATCTCACATGTAAGGAAAGAGGAAAGTGTGAGTAGCATGTATCTCACATGTAAGGTCAGTGTGAGTGGCATGTATCGCACATGTAAGGTCAGTGTAAGTGACATGTATCTCACATGTAAGGAAAGTGTGAGTGGTGTGTATCTCACATGTAAGGAAAGTGTGAGTGGCATGTATCTCACATGTAAGGTCAGTGTAAGTGACATGTATCTCACATGTAAGGTCAGTGTGAGTGGCATGTATCGCACATATAAGGTCAGTGTGAGTGGCATGTATCGCACATATAAGGTCAGTGTGAGTGGCATGTATCGCACATATAAGGTCAGTGTGAGTGGCATGTATCGCACATATAAGGTCAGTGTAAGTGTCATGTTTTACACATGTAAGGTCAGTGTGAGTGGCATGTATCGTCTATGTAAGGTCAGTGTAAGTGGCATGTATCGCACATGTAAGGTCAGTGTGAGTGGCATGTATCGCACATGTAAGGAAAGTGTGAGTGGCATGTATCTCACATGTAAGGTCAGTGTGAGTGGCATGTATCGCACATGTAAGGTCAGTGTAAGTGACATGTATCTCACATGTAAGGAAAGTGTGAGTGGTGTGTATCTCACATGTAAGGAAAGTGTGAGTGGCATGTATCTCACATGTAAGGTCAGTGTAAGTGACATGTATCTCACATATAAGGTCAGTGTGAGTGGCATGTATCGCACATGTAAGGTCAGTGTAAGTGACATGTATCTCACATGTAAGGAAAGTGTGAGTGGTGTGTATCTCACATGTAAGGAAAGTGTGAGTGGCATGTATCTCACATGTAAGGTCAGTGTAAGTGACATGTATCTCACATATAAGGTCAGTGTGAGTGGCATGTATCGCACATGTAAGGTCAGTGTAAGTGACATGTATCTCACATGTAAGGAAAGTGTGAGTGGCATATATCTCACATGTAAGGAAAGTGTGAGTGGCATGTATCTCACATGTAAGGTCAGTGTAAGTGACATGTATCTCACATGTAAGGTCAGTGTGAGTGGCATGTATCGCACATATAAGGTCAGTGTGAGTGGCATGTATCGCACATATAAGGTCAGTGTGAGTGGCATGTATCGCACATGTAAGGTCATTGTGAGTGGCATGTATCACACATGTAACGTCAGTGTGAGTGGCATGTATCGCACATGTAAGGTCATTGTGAGTGGCATGTATCGCACATGTAAGGTCAGTGTGAGTGGCATGTATCGCACATGTAAGGTCAGTGTGAGTGGCATGTATCACACATGTAAGGTCAGTGTAAGTGGCATGTATCGCACATGTAAGGTCAGTGTGAGTAGCATGTATCGCACATATAAGGTCAGTGTAAGTGACATGTATCTCACATGTAAGGAAAGTGTGAGTGGCATGTATCGCACATGTAAGGTCAGTTTAAGTGACATGTATCTCACATGTAAGGTCAGTGTGAGTGGCATGTATCGCACATGTAAGGTCAGTGTAAGTGACATGTATCTCACATGTAAGGTCAGTGTGAGTGGCATGTATCTCACATGTAAGGTCAGTGTGAGTGGCATGTATCACACATGTAAGATCAGTGTAAGTGGCATGTATCGCACATGTAAGGTCATTGTAAGTGGCATGTATCGCACATGTAAGGTCAGTGTGAGTGGCATGTATCGCACATATAAGGTCAGTGTGAGTGGCATGTATCGCACATGTAAGGTCATTGTGAGTGGCATGTATCGCACATGTAAGGTCAGTGTGAGTGGCATGTATCGCACATGTAAGGTCATTGTGAGTGGCATGTATCGCACATGTAAGGTCAGTGTGAGTGGCATGTATCGCACATGTAAGGTCAGTGTGAGTGGCATGTATCACACATGTAAGGTCAGTGTAAGTGGCATGTATCGCACATGTAAGGTCAGTGTGAGTAGCATGTATCGCACATATAAGGTCAGTGTAAGTGACATGTATCTCACATGTAAGGAAAGTGTGAGTGGCATGTATCGCACATGTAAGGGCAGTGTAAGTGACATGTATCTCACATGTAAGGTCAGTGTGAGTGGCATGTATCGCACACGTAAGGTCAGTGTAAGTGACATGTATCTCACATGTAAGGTCAGTGTGAGTGGCATGTATCTCACATGTAAGGTCAGTGTGAGTGTCATGTATTGCACATGTAAGGTCAGTGTAAGTGTCATGTATTACAAATGTAAGGGCAGTGTAAGTGACATGTATCTCACATGTAAGGTCAGTGTAAGTGGCATGTATCACACATGTAATGTCAGTGTAAGTATCATGTATTACACATGTAAGGTCAGTGTAAGTGGCATGTATCGCACATGTAAGGTCAGTGTAAGTGGCATGTATCTCACATATAAGGTCAGTGTGAGTGGCATGTATCGCACATGTAAGGTCAGTGTGAGTGGCATGTATCGCACATGTAAGTTCATTGTGAGTGGCATGTATCGCACATGTAAGGTCAGTGTGAGTGGCATGTATCGCACATGTAAGGTCAGTGTGAGTGGCATGTATCACACATGTAAGGTCAGTGTGAGTGGCATGTATCGCACATGTAAGGTCAGTGTGAGTAGCATGTATCGCACATATAAGGTCAGTGTAAGTAGCATGTATCGCACATGTAAGGTCAGTGTGAGTGGCATGTATCTCACATGTAAGGTTAGTGTGAGTGGCATGTATCACACATGTAAGGTCAGTGTAAGTGGCATGTATCGCACATGTAAGGTAATTGTAAGTGGCATGTATCACACATGTAAGGTCAGTGTGAGTGGCATGTATCGCACATATAAGGTCAGTGTGAGTGGCATGTATCGCACATGTAATGTCAGTGTGAGTGGCATGTATATCACATGTAAGGTCAGTGTGAGTGGCATGTATCACACATGTAAGGTCAGTGTAAGTGGCATGTATCGCACATGTAATGTCAGTGTAAGTGTCATGTATTACACATGTAAGGTTAGTGTGAGTGGCATGTATCGCACATGTAAGGTCAGTATAAGTGGCATGTATCACACATGTAAGGTCAGTGTAAGTGGCATGTATCGCACGTGTAGGATCAGTGAATGTGGCATGTATTGCACATGGAGGGTCAGTGTAAGTGGTATGTATTGCGCATGTAAAGTCAGTGTGAGTGGCATATATCACACATGTAAGGTGATATCGCACATGTAAGATCAGTGGCCCTCATTCCGAGTTGATCGGTCGCAAGGCGAATTTAGCAGAGTTACACACGCTAAGCCGCCGCCTACTGGGAGTGAATCTTAGCTTCTTAAAATTGCGACCGATGTATTCGCAATATTGCGATTACTAACTACTTAGCAGTTTCAGAGTAGCTCCAGACTTACTCTGCCTGTGCGATCATTTCAGTGCTTGTCGTTCCTGGTTGACGTCACAAACACACCCAGCGTTCGCCCAGGCACTCCCACCGTTTCCCCGGCCACTCCTGCGTTTTTTCCGGAAACGGTAGCGTTTTCAGCCACACGCCCCTGAAACGCCGTGTTTCCGCCCAGTAACACCCATTTCCTGTCAATCACATTACGATCGCCGGAGCGAAGAAAAAGCCGTGAGTAAAATTACTTTCTTCATAGTAAAGTTACTTGGCGCAGTCGCAGTGCGAACATTGCGCATGCGTACTAAGCGGATTTTCACTGCGATGCGATGAAAAATACCGAGCGAACATCTCGGAATGAGGGCCAGTGTGAGTAGCATGTATCGCATATTTAAGGTCAGTGTGAGTGGCATGTATCGCACATGTAAGGTCAGTGTAAGTGACATGTATTACACATGTAATGTCAGTGTAAGTGGCATAAATCATACATGTAAGGTCAGTGTGAGTGGTATGTATCGCACATGTAAGGTCAGTGTAAGTGACATGTATTGCACATGTAAGGTCAGTGTGAGTGGCATGTATCACACATGTAAGGTCAGTGTAAGTGGCATGTATCGCACATGTAATGTCAGTGTAAGTGTCATGTATTACACATGTAAGGTTAGTATGAGTGGCATGTATCGAACATGTAAGGTCAGTATAAGTGGCATGTATCACACATGTAAGGTCAGTGTGAGTAGCATGTATATCACATGTAAGGTCAGTGTGAGTGGCATGTATTGCACATGTAAGGTCAGTGTAAGTGACATGTATCTCACATGTAAGGTCAGTGTGAGTGGCATGTATCTCACATGTAAGGTCAGTGTGAGTGGCATGTATCACACATGTAAGATCAGTGTAAGTGGCATGTATCGCACATGTAAGGTCATTGTAAGTGGCATGTATCGCACATGTAAGGTCAGTGTGAGTGGCATGTATCGCACATATAAGGTCAGTGTGAGTGGCATGTATCACACATGTAAGGTCAGTGTGAGTGTCATGTATCGCACATGTAAGGTCAGTGTAAGTGGCATGTATCGCACATGTAAGGTCAGTGTGAGTGTCATGTATTGCACATGTAAGGTCAGTGTAAGTCAGTGTAAGTGTCATGTATTACAAATGTAAGGGCAGTGTAAGTGACATGTATCTCACATGTAAGGTCAGTGTAAGTGGCATGTATCACACATGTAATGTCAGTGTAAATATCATGTATTACACATGTAAGGTCAGTGTAAGTGGCATGTATCGCACATGTAAGGTCAGTGTAAGTGGCATGTATCGCACATGTAAGGTCAGTGTGAGTGGCATGTATCGCACATGTAAGTTCATTGTGAGTGGCATGTATCGCACATGTAAGGTCAGTGTGAGTGGCATGTATCACACATGCAAAGTCAGTGTAAGTGGCATGTATCGCACATGTAAGGTCAGTGTGAGTAGCATGTATCGCACATATAAGGTCAGTGTAAGTGGCATGTATCGCACATGTAAGGTCAGTGTGAGTGGCATGTATCTCACATGTAAGGTCAGTGTAAGTGGCATGTATCGCACATGTAAGGTCATTGTAAGTGGCATGTATCGCACATGTAAGGTCAGTGTGAGTGGCATGTATCGCACATATAAGGTCAGTGTGAGTGGCATGTATCGCACATGTAATGTCAGTGTGAGTGGCATGTATATCACATGTAAGGTCAGTGTGAGTGGCATGTATCGCACATGTAATGTCAGTGTGAGTGGCATGTATATCACATGTAAGGTCAGTGTAAGTGGCATGTATCGCACATGTAATGTCAGTGTAAGTGTCATGTATTACACATGTAAGGTTAGTGTGAGTGGCATGTATCGCACATGTAAGGTCAGTATAAGTGGCATGTATCACACATGTAAGGTCAGTGTAAGTGGCATGTATCGCACGTGTAGGATCAGTGAATGTGGCATGTATTGCACATGGAGGGTCAGTGTAAGTGGTATGTATTGCGCATGTAAAGTCAGTGTGAGTGGCATATATCACACATGTAAGGTGATATCGCATATGTAAGGTCAGTGTGAGTAGCATGTATCGCATATTTAAGGTCAGTGTGAGTGGCATGTATCGCACATGTAAGGTCAGTGTAAGTGACATGTATTGCACATGTAATGTCAGTGTAAGTGGCATAAATCATACATGTAAGGTCAGTGTGAGTGGTATGTATCGCACATGTAAGGTCAGTGTAAGTGACATGTATTGCACATGTAAGGTCAGTGTGAGTGGCATGTATCACACATGTAAGGTCAGTGTAAGTGGCATGTATCGCACATGTAATGCCAGTGTAAGTGTCATGTATTACACATGTAAGGTTAGTATGAGTGGCATGTATCGAACATGTAAGGTCAGTATAAGTGGCATGTATCACACATGTAAGGTCAGTGTAAGTGGCATGTATTGCGCATGTAAAGTCAGTGTAAGTGGCATGTATCACACATGTAAGGTCAGTGTGAGTAGCATGTATATCACATGTAAGGTCAGTGTGAGTGGCATGTATCGCACATGTAAGGTCAGTGTAAGTGACATGTATCTCACATGTAAGGTCAGTGTGAGTGGCATGTATCTCACATGTAAGGTCAGTGTGAGTGGCATGTATCACACATGTAAGATCAGTGTAAGTGGCATGTATCGCACATGTAAGGTCATTGTAAGTGGCATGTATCGCACATGTAAGGTCAGTGTGAGTGGCATGTATCGCACATATAAGGTCAGTGTGAGTGGCATGTATCACACATGTAAGGTCAGTGTGAGTGTCATGTATCGCACATGTAAGGTCAGTGTAAGTGGCATGTATCGCACATGTAAGGTCAGTGTAAGTCAGTGTAAGTGTCATGTATTACAAATGTAAGGGCAGTGTAAGTGACATGTATCTCACATGTAAGGTCAGTGTAAGTGGCATGTATCACACATGTAATGTCAGTGTAAGTATCATGTATTACACATGTAAGGTCAGTGTAAGTGGCATGTATCGCACATGTAAGGTCAGTGTAAGTGGCATGTATCGCACATATAAGGTCAGTGTGAGTGGCATGTGTCGCACATGTAAGGTCATTGTGAGTGGCATGTATCGCACATGTAAGGTCAGTGTGAGTGGCATGTATCGCACATGTAAGTTCATTGTGAGTGGCATGTATCGCACATGTAAGGTCAGTGTGAGTGGCATATATCGCACATGTAAGGTCAGTGTGAGTGGCATGTATCACACATGTAAGGTCAGTGTAAGTGGCATGTATCGCACATGTAAGGTCAGTGTGAGTAGCATGAATCGCACATATAAGGTCAGTGTGAGTGGCATGTATCTCACATGTAAGGTCAGTGTGAGTGGCATGTATCACACATGTAAGGTCAGTGTAAGTGGCATGTATCGCACATGTAAGGTCATTGTAAGTGGCATGTATCGCACATGTAAGGTCAGGGTGAGTGGCATGTATCGCACATATAAGGTCAGTGTGAGTGGCATGTATCGCACATGTAATGTCAGTGTAAGTGGCATGTATCGCACATGTAATGTCAGTGTAAGTGTCATGTATTACACATGTAAGGTTAGTGTGAGTGGCATGTATCGCACATGTAAGGTCAGTATAAGTGGCATGTATTGCACATGGAAGGTCAGTGTAAGTGGCATGTATTGCGCATGTAAAGTCAGTGTGAGTGGCATATATCACACATGTAAGGTGATATCGCACATGTAAGGTCAGTGTGAGTAGCATGTATTGCATATTTAAGGTCAGTGTGAGTGGCATGTATCGCACATGTAAGGTCAGTGTGAGTGACATGTATTGCACATGTAATGTCAGTGTAAGTGGCATAAATCATACATGTAAGGTCAGTGTGAGTGGTATGTATCGCACATGTAAGGTCAGTGTAAGTGACATGTATTGCACATGTAAGGTCAGTGTGAGTGGCATGTATCACACATGTAAGGTCAGTGTAAGTGGCATGTATCGCACATGTAATGTCAGTGTAAGTGTCATGTATTACACATGTAAGGTTAGTATGAGTGGCATGTATCGAACATATAAGGTCAGTATAAGTGGCATGTATCACACATGTAAGGTCAGTGTAAGTGGCATGTATTGCGCATGTAAAGTCAGTGTAAGTGGCATGTATCACACATGTAAGGTCAGTGTGAGTAGCATGTATATCACATGTAAGGTCAGTGTGAGTGGCATGTATCGCACATGTAAGGTCAGTGTAAGTGACATGTATCTCACATGTAAGGTCAGTGTGAGTGGCATGTATCTCACATGTAAGGTCAGTGTGAGTGGCATGTATCACACATGTAAGATCAGTGTAAATGGCATGTATCGCACATGTAAGGTCATTGTAAGTGGCATGTATCGCACATGTAAGGTCAGTGTGAGTGGCATGTATCGCACATATAAGGTCAGTGTGAGTGGCATGTATCACACATGTAAGGTCAGTGTGAGTGTCATGTATCGCACATGTAAGGTCAGTGTAAGTGGCATGTATCGCACATGTAAGGTCAGTGTGAGTGTCATGTATTGCACATGTAAGGTCAGTGTAAGTCAGTGTAAGTGTCATGTATTACAAATGTAAGGGCAGTGTAAGTGACATGTATCTCACATGTAAGGTCAGTGTAAGTGGCATGTATCACACATGTAATGTCAGTGTAAGTATCATGTATTACACATGTAAGGTCAGTGTAAGTGGCATGTATCGCACATGTAAGGTCAGTGTAAGTGGCATGTATCGCACATATAAGGTCAGTGTGGGTGGCATGTATCGCACATGTAAGGTCATTGTGAGTGGCATGTATCGCACATGTAAGGTCAGTGTGAGTGGCATGTATCGCACATGTAAGTTCATTGTGAGTGGCATGTATCGCACATGTAAGGTCAGTGTGAGTGGCATGTATCGCACATGTAAGGTCAGTGTGAGTGGCATGTATCTCACATGTAAGGTCAGTGTAAGTGGCATGTATCGCACATGTAAGGTCAGTGTGAGTAGCATGTATCGCACATATAAGGTCAGTGTAAGTGGCATGTATCGCACATGTAAGGTCAGTGTGAGTGGCATGTATCTCACATGTAAGGTCAGTGTGAGTGGCATGTATCACACATGTAAGGTCAGTGTAAGTGGCATGTATCGCACATGTAAGGTCATTGTAAGTGGCATGTATCGCACATGTAAGGTCAGTGTGAGTGGCATGTATCGCACATATAAGGTCAGTGTGAGTGGCATGTATCGCACATGTAATGTCAGTGTAAGTGTCATGTATTACACATGTAAGGTTAGTGTGAGTGGCATGTATCGCACATGTAAGGTCAGTATAAGTGGCATGTATTGCACATGGAAGGTCAGTGTAATTGGCATGTATTGCGCATGTAAAGTCAGTGTGAGTGGCATATATCACACATGTAAGGTGATATCGCACATGTAAGGTCAGTGTGAGTAGCATGTATCGCATATTTAAGGTCAGTGTGAGTGGCATGTATCGCACATGTAAGGTCAGTGTAAGTGACATGTATTGCACATGTAATGTCAGTGTAAGTGGCATAAATCATACATGTAAGGTCAGTGTGAGTGGTATGTATCGCACATGTAAGGTCAGTGTAAGTGACATGTATTGCACATGTAAGGTCAGTGTGAGTGGCATGTATCACACATGTAAGGTCAGTGTAAGTGGCATGTATCGCACATGTAATGTCAGTGTAAGTGTCATGTATTACACATGTAAGGTTAGTATGAGTGGCATGTATCGAACATGTAAGGTCAGTATAAGTGGCATGTATCACACATATAAGGTCAGTGTAAGTGGCATGTATTGCGCATGTAAAGTCAGTGTAAGTGGCATGTATCACACATGTAAGGTCAGTGTGAGTAGCATGTATCTCACATGTAAGGTCAGTGTGAGTAGCATGTATCACACATTAAAGGTCAGTGTGAGTGGCATGTATCGCACATGTAAGGTCAGTGTAAGTGACATGTATTGCACATGTAATGTCAGTGTAAGTGGCATAAATCATACATGTAAGGTCAGTGTGAGTGGTATGTATCGCACATGTAAGGTCAGTGTAAGTGACATGTATTGCACATGTAAGATCAGTGTGAGTGGCATGTATCACACATGTAAGGTCAGTGTAAGTGGCATGTATCGCACATGTAATGTCAGTGTAAGTGTCATGTATTACACATGTAAGGTTAGTATGAGTGGCATGTATCGAACATGTAAGGTCAGTATAAGTGGCATGTATCACACATATAAGGTCAGTGTAAGTGGCATGTATTGCGCATGTAAAGTCAGTGTAAGTGGCATGTATCACACATGTAAGGTCAGTGTGAGTAGCATGTATCTCACATGTAAGGTCAGTGTGAGTAGCATGTATCACACATTTAAGGTCAGTGTGAGTGGCATGTATCGTACATGTAAGGTCAGAGTAAGTGGCATGTATCGCACATTTAAGGTCAGCGTGAGTGGCATGTATCGCACATGTAAGGTCAGTGTGACATGTATCGCACATGTAAGGTTAGTGTGAGTGGCATGTATCTCACATGTAAGGTCAGTGTGAGTGGCATGTATCGCATGTGTAAGGTCAGTGTGAGTGGCATGTATCGCACATGTAAGGTCAGTGTGAGTGGCATGTATCGTACATGTAAGGTCAGCATGAGTGGCATGTAGCTCACATGTAAGGTCAGTGTGAGTGGCATGTATCTCACATGTAAGGTCAGTGTAAGTGGCATGTATCTCACATGTAAGGTCAGTGTAACTGGCATGTATCGCATGTGTAAGGTCAGTGTAAGTGGCATGTATCGCACATGTAAGGTCAGTGTGAGTGGCATGTATCGCACATGTAAGGTCAGTGTGAGTGGCATGTATCGCACATGTAAGGTCAGTGTAAGTGGCATGTATCGCACAGGTAAGGTCAGTGTAAGTGGCATGTATCGCACATGTAAGGTCAGTGTGAGTGGCATGTATCGCACATATAAGGTCAGTGTGAGTGGCATGTATCTCACATGTAAGGTCAGTGTGAGTGGCATGTATCGCACATATTAGGTCAGTGTGAGTGGCATGTATCGCACATGTAAGGTCAGTGTGAGTGGCATGTATCGCACATATACGGTCTCTGTGAGTGGCATGTATCGCACATATAAGGTCAGTGTGAGTGGCATGTATCACACATGTAAGGTCAGTGTGAGTGGCATGTATCGCACATGTAAGGTCAGTGTGAGTGGCATGTATCGCACATGTAAGGTCAGTGTGAGTGGCATGTATCGCACATGTAAGGTCAGTGTAAGTGGCATGTATCGCACAGGTAAGGTCAGTGTAAGTGGCATGTATCGCACATGTAAGCTCAGTGTGAGTGGCATGTATCACACATGTAAGGTCAGTGTGAGTGGCATTTATTGCACATATAAGGTCAGTGTGAGTGGCATGTATCTCACATGTAAGGTCAGTGTAAGTGGCATTTATCGCACATATAAGGTCAGTGTGAGTGGCATGTATCTCACATATAAAGTCAGTGTAAGTGGCATGTATCATACATATAAGGTCAGTGTAAGTGGCATGTATCATACATATAAGGTCAGTGTAAGTGTCATGTTTTACACATGTAAGGTCAGTGTGAGTGGCATGTATCGTATGTGTAAGGAAAGTGTGAGTGGCATGTATCGCACATGTAAGGTCAGTGTGAGTGGCATGTATCTCACATGTAAGGTCAGTGTGAGTGGCATGTATCGCACATATAAGGTCAGTGTGAGTGGCATGTATCGCACATATAAGGTCAGTGTAAGTGGCATGTATCGCACATGTAAGACCTGTGTAAGTGGCATGTATTGCATGTGTAAGGTCAGTGTAAGTGGCATGTATCGCACATGTAAGGTCAGTGTGAGTGGCATGTATCGCATGTGTAAGGTCAGTGTGAGTGGCATGTATCGCACATATAAGATCAGTGTGAGTGGCATGTATCGCACATGTAAGGTCAGTGTGAGTGGCATGTATCGCACATGTAAGGTCAGTGTGAGTGTCATGTATTGCATGTGTAAGGTCAGTGTAAGTGGCATGTATCGCACATGTAAGGTCAGTGTAAGTGGCATGTATTGCACATGTAAGGTCAGTGTGAGTGGCATGTATCGTACATGTAAGGTCAGTGTGAGTGGCATGTATCGCACATATAAGGTCAGTGTGAGTGGCATGTATCACACATGTAAGGTCAGTGTGAGTGGCATGTATCGTACATGTAAGGTCAGTGTGAGTGGCATGTATCGCACATATAAGGTCAGTGTGAGTGGCATGTATCACACATGTAAGGTCAGTGTGAGTGGCATGTATCGCACATATAAGGTCAGTGTAAGTGGCATGTATCGCACATGTAAGGTCAGTGTGACTGTCATGTATCGCACATGTAAGGTCAGTGTAAGTGGCATGTATCGCACATGTAAGGTCAGTGTGAGTGTCATGTATCGCATGTGTAAGGTCAGTGTAAGTGGCATGTATCGCACATGTAAGGTCAGTGTAAGTGGCATGTATCGCACATGTGAGGTCAGTGTGAGTGGCATGTATCGCACATGTAAGTTCAGTTTGAGTGGCATGTATCTCACATGTAAGGTCAGTGTGAGTGGCATGTATCACACATATAAGGTCAGTGTGAGTGGCATGTATCACACATGTAAGGTCAGTGTGAGTGGCATGTATCTCACATGTAAGGTCAGTGTGAGTGGCATGTATCGCACATATAAGGTCAGTGTGAGTGGCATGTATCGCACATATAAGGTCAGTGTAAGTGGCATGTATCGCACATGTAAGACCTGTGTAAGTGGCATGTATTGCATGTGTAAGGTCAGTGTAAGTGGCATGTATCGCACATGTAAGGTCAGTGTGAGTGGCATGTATCGCATGTGTAAGGTCAGTGTGAGTGGCATGTATATCACATGTAAGGTCAGTGTAAGTGGCATGTATCGCACATATAAGGTCAGTGTAAGTGGCATGTATCACACATGTAAGGTCAGTGTAAGTGGCATGTATCTCACATGTAAGGTCAGTGTAAGTGGCATGTATCGCATGTGTAAGGTCAGTGTAAGTGGCATGTATCGCACATATAAGGTCAGTGTGAGTGTCATGTATCGCACATGTAAGGTCAGTGTAAGTGGCATGTATCGCACATGTAAGGTCAGTGTAAGTGGCATGTATCGCACATGTAAGGTCAGTGTAAGTGGCATGTATCACACATGTAAGGTCAGTGTAAGTGGCATGTATCACACATGTAAGGTCAGTGTGAGTGGCATGTATCGGACATGTAAGATCAGTGTAAGTGGCATGTATCGCACATGTAAGGTCAGTGTGTGTGTCATGTATCGCACATGTAAGGTCAGTGTATGTGGCATGTATCGCACATGTAAGGTCAGTGTGAGTGTCATGTATCGCACATATAAGGTCAGTGTGAGTGGCATGTATCACACATGTAAGGTCAGTGTGAGTGTCATGTATCGCACATGTAAGGTCAGTGTAAGTGGCATGTATCGCACATGTAATGTCAGTGTAAGTGGCATGTATCGCACATGTAAGGTCAGTGTAAGTGGCATGTATCGCACATGTAAGGTCAGTGTGAGTGTCATGTATCGCACATGTAAGGTCAGTGTAACTGGCATGTATCGCACATGTAAGGTCAGTGTGAGTGTCATGTATCGCACATGTAAGGTCAGTGTAAGTGGCATGTATCGCACATGTAAGGTCAGTGTGAGTGGCATGTATCACACATGTAAGGTCAGTGTGAGTGGCATGTATCACACATGTAAGGTCAGTGTGAGTGGCATGTATTTCACATGTAAGGTCAGTGTGAGTGTCATGTATCGCATGTGTAAGGTCAGTGTGAGTGTCATATATCGCACATATAAGGTCAGTGTGAGTGGCATGTATCACACATATAAGGTCAGTGTGAGTGGCATGTATCACACATGTAAGGTCAGTGTGAGTGTCATGTATCGCACATATAAGGTCAGTGTAAGTGGCATGTATCGCACATGTAAGGTCAGTGTAAGTGGCATGTATCGCACATATAAGTTCAGTGTGAGTGTCGTGTATCGCATGTGTACGGTCAGTGTAAGTGGCATGTATCACACATGTAAGGTCAGTGTGAGTGGCATGTATCACACATGTAAGGTCAGTGTGAGTGGCATGTATCTCACATGTAAGGTCAGTGTGAGTGTCATGTATCGCACATGTAAGGTCAGTGTAAGTGGCATGTATCGCACATGTAAGGTCAGTGTAAGTGGCATGTATCGCACATATAAGGTCAGTGTAAGTGGCATGTATCGCACATATAAGGTCAGTGTGAGTGTCATGTATCGCACATGTAAGGTGAGTGTAAGTGGCATGTATCGCACATGTAAGGTCAGTGTGAGTGTCATGTATCGCACATGTAAGGTCAGTGTAAGTGGCATGTATCGCACATGTAAGGTCAGTGTGAGTGTCATGTATCGCACATATAAGGTCAGTGTGAGTGTCATGTATCGCACATGTAAGGTCAGTGTAAGTGGCATGTATCACACATGTAAGGTCAGTGTGAGTGGCATGTATATCACATGTAAGGTCAGTGTAAGTGGCATGTATCGCACATATAAGGTCAGTGTAAGTGGCATGTATCACACATGTAAGGTCAGTGTAAGTGGCATGTATCTCACATGTAAGGTCAGTGTAAGTGGCATGTATCGCATGTGTAAGGTCAGTGTAAGTGGCATGTATCGCACATATAAGGTCAGTGTGAGTGTCATGTATCGCACATGTAAGGTCAGTGTAAGTGGCATGTATCGCACATGTAAGGTCAGTGTAAGTGGCATGTATCGCACATGTAAGGTCAGTGTAAGTGGCATGTATCACACATGTAAGGTCAGTGTAAGTGGCATGTATCGCATGTGTAAGGTCAGTGTAAGTGGCATGTATCGCACATATAAGGTCAGTGTAAGTGGCATGTATCACACATGTAAGGTCAGTGTAAGAGGCATGTATCGCACATGTAAGGTCAGTGTAAGTGGCATGTATCGCACATGTAAGGTCAGTGTGAGTGGCATGTATCACACATGTAAGGTCAGTGTAAGTGGCATGTATCGCACATGTAAGGTCAGTGTGAGTGTCATGTATCGCATGTGTAAGGTCAGTGTGAGTGTCATGTATCACACATGTTACATGTTATCAGTCACATACTGTACACTGGACCTGACACTGAGGGGTATTGATGCTGTCTCCAGACTGACAGAAAATGGGGGTAATTCAGACCTGATCGCTAGGCTGCGATTTCTGCACATGTGTATACACCACAATGCGCAGGCACGATGGACCGCAGCAACGGGCATAGGTGCATAGCGATGGGATGGTGCGCACGGGCGAACGCAAGGTGACTGACAGAAACAGGGCGTTTGTGGGTGGTAAATGACTGTTTTCTGGGAGTGTTTGGAAAAACGCAGGCGTGTCCAGGCGTTTGCAGGATGGGTGTCTGACGTCAATTCCGGTCCCGGGCAGGCTGATGTGATCGCAGCGGCTGAGTAAGTCCTGGTCTGCGCTGAGACTGCACAACATCTGTTTGTACAGCTCTGCTACACATGTGATCGCAGGCCTGCTCAGGCGACTACTGTATCTGATCGCAGGCAGCAAAAATGGCTTGCTAGCGATCAGGTCTGAATTAGACCCTACATTGGGTCATACACATGTCACATACATCCCAATATGTGATTGTAGAGCTGTACCTGATGTGTAACATGTGTGCACCCACATACACAAAGATAAGTACAGGCGTGTTGATTTACTGTAGCTGCAGACTATGCTGGAACCAGACATGAATCCAGGAGCATTATGTGCAACAAGTATACATATACATACATGTGTCCTGGTGATAATCCTGTGTACAGATAGGCGGGTGCATACCCCTGCATACGGACATGTGTACACATACATACATGTGGTCTGGTGATAATCCCGTGTACAGATAGGGGGGTGCATACCCCTGCATACAGACATGTGTACACATACATGTGTCCTGAGATAATCCCGTGTACAGATAGGGGGTGCACACCCCTGCATACGGACATGTGTACACATACATACATGTGTCCTGGTGATAATCCCGTGTACAGATGGGGGGTGCACACCCCTGCATACGGACATGTGTACACATACATACATGTGGTCTGGTGATAATCCCGTGTACAGATAGGGGGGTGCATACCCCTGCATACAGACATGTGTACACATACATGTGTCCTGAGATAATCCCGTGTACAGATAGGGGGTGCACACCCCTGCATACGGACATGTGTACACACACATACATGTGTCCTGGTGATAATCCTGTGTACAGATAGGTGGTGCACACCCCTGCATACGGACATGTGTACACATACATACATGTGTCCTGGTGATAATCCCGTGTACAGATAGGGGGGTGCATACCCCTGCATACAGACATGTGTACACATACATGTGTCCTGGTGATAATCCTGTGTACAGATAGGCGGGTGCATACCCCTGCATACAGACATGTGTACACATACATACATACATACATACATACATGTGTCCTGGTGATAATCCCGTGTACAGATAGGGGGGTGCACACCCCTGCATACGGACATGTGTACACATACATACATGTGGTCTGGTGATAATCCCGTGTACAGATAGGGGGGTGCATACCCCTGCATACAGACATGTGTACACATACATGTGTCCTGGTGATAATCCCGTGTACAGATAGGGGGTGCACACCCCTGCATACGGACATGTGTACACACACATACATGTGTCCTGGTGATAATCCCGTGTACAGATAGGGGGTGCACACCCCTGCATACGGACATGTGTACACATACATACATGTGGTCTGGTGATAATCCCGTGTACAGATAGGGGATGCACACCCCTGCATACGGACATGTGTACACATACATACATACATACATGTGGCCTGGTGATAATCCTGCGTACAGATAGGGAGATGCACACACCTGCATACAGACATGTATACACATACATACATACATACATACATACATACATGTGGCCTGGTGATAATCCTGTGTACAGATAGGAGGGTGCACACCCCTGCATGCTGACATGTATACACATACATACATACATGTGGCCTGGTGATAATCCCGTGTACAGATAGGGGGGGTGCACACCCCTGCATACAGACATGTGTACACACACATACATACATACATACATACATGTGGCCTGGTGATAATCCAGTGTACAGATAGGGGGTGCACCGCTGCATATGGACATGTGTACACATACATACATACATACATACATACATACATATGGCCTGGTGGTAATCCCGTGTACAGATAGAGGGGTGCACTCTCCTGCATACTGACATGTATACACATACATACATACATGTGGCCTGGTGATAATCCCGTGTACAGATAGGTGGGGTGCACACCCCTGCATACGGACATGTGTACACATACATACATACATACATACATACATACATGTGGCCTGGTGATAATCCTGTGTGCAGATAGGGGGGTGCACACCCCTGCACACGGACATGTGTACACATACATACATACATGTGGCCTGGTGATAATCCCGTGTACAGATAGGGGGGTGCACACCCCTGAACACGGACATGTGTACAAATAAATACATACATACATACATGTGGCCTGGTGATAATCCTGCGTACAGATAGGGGGGTGCACACCCCTGCACACGGACATGTGTACACATACATACATACATACATGTGGCCTGGTGATAATCCCGAGTACAGATAGGGAGGTGCACACCCCTGCACACGGACATGTGTACAGATAATTAGATACATACATACATACATGTGGCCTGGTGATAATCCTATGTACAGATAGGGGGTGCACACCCCTGCACACGGACATGTGTACACATACATACATACATACATACATACATACATACATGTGGCCTGGTGATAATCCGTGTACAGATAGGGGGGTGCACACCCCTGCACATGGACATTTGTACACATACATACATACATACATACATACATACATACATGTGGCCTGGTGATAATCCTGCGTACAGATAGGGGGGTGCACACCCCTGCACACGGACATGTGTACTCATACATACATACATGTGGCCTGGTGATAATCCCGTGTACAGATAGGGGGGTGCACAGCACACCCCTGCACACGGACATGTGTACAGATAATTAGATACATACATACATACATACATACATACATGTGGCCTGGTGATAATCCTATGTACAGATAGGGGGTGCACACCCCTTCACACGGACATGTGTATACATACATACATACATACATACATACATACATACATGTGGCCTGGTGATAATCCGTGTACAGATAGGGGGGTGCACACCCCCGCACACGGACATTTGTACACATACATACATACATACATACATACATGTGGCCTGGTGATAATCCCGTGTACAGATAGGGGGTGCACACCCCTGCATGCAGACATGTATACACATACATACATACATACATACATACATACATACATACATGTGGCCTGGTGATAATCCTGTGCACAGATAGGGGGGTACACACCCCTGCATACGGACATGTATACACATACATACACATCACATGTGCTCAAATACAGTATACTCATCAGTGCATGGCCATTATAAAATGAATCCATGATGTGCCCAGCACCCTGATATGGGTCCCCTGTTGCCCGGTGTGTAATGCACCCTTGGCCTGTATATATACTGGGAGGGTGCGTGTCACATGACCCAGACATACAGACACCCGTGTTCCCTAACACTCCAGCATTCCCCCCCTGCCACATTGACAGGCGCTGGTGATATGATGAGTGATAGCGCAAACACCCTTCCTGGGCGTCCCCCGATACTATGCTACTGTGTATTTTACTTCTACATTATACAAAACGTATCTCTGACTACATGTAAATATGGAAAATTTGGCATTAGATTGTAAGCTTTAGCGAGCAAATCCCTGTCACTTTCTAACAATCGTAATACAATAATACTGTCAGTGCTGGATTATAACTGGTAATATTCCACATGAAGCAATCCTGTAGGCTCTTATTTAGGGAGAGAGAGCCAATCAGATCCTGTCATGTTACAGGCTGCAGTAAGAAAACGGCTGATTCACAGAATGCAGATAAACCCTCACAATGACATTGGAGTATATGTGGCCCATGCACCGCGTCCAGGTGACTTCATCACATGGGTCCCTGACAACTCTAATACTATCACATTCTATCCATGTATCTAGGTCTTACCTTCACATAGAGCCCGTATCAATGTGTGGTCTGCAGTGCGGGAACCTGGGCTAATGAAAGCACCTGAGAGTACATGGGAGGGGTGCCAATACCATAGTGACAGGAACCTGGGCTAATGAAAGCACCTGAGAGTACATGGGAGGGGTGCCAATACCATAATGACAGAGCTTCCCTTCCAGTGTACAATGTAATGTGTGCTCAGAACTTCACTTATACTGCATGCTAACTGTGAGGATTTATTCAAATGATTCTTACTATCAGTGTTCTCAGTGGTAGGAGTGCGCATCAGCACTTCCTTTCCTCCAGCATAGTATTATTCTCTTCCTCCAGCATAGTATTATCCTCTTATTCCAGCATAGTATTATCCTCTTATTCCAGCATAGTATTATCCTCTTATTCCAGCATAGTATTATCCTCCTTCTCCAGCATAGTATTATCCTCTTCCTCCAGCATAGTATTATCCTCCTCCTCCAGCATAGTATTATCCTCTTCTTCCAGCATAGTATTATCCTCTTCCTCCAGCATATTATCCTCTTCCTCCAGCATAGTATTATCCTCTTCCTCCAGCATAGTATTATCCTCTTCCTCCAGCATAGTATTATCCTCTTCCTCCAGTATAGTATTATCCTCTTCCTCCAGCATAGTATTATCCTCTTCCTCCAGCATAGTATTATCCTCTTCCTCCAGCATAGTATTATCCTCTTCCTCCAGCATAGTATTATCCTCTTCTTCCAGCATAGTATTATCCTCTTCCTCCAGCATAGTATTATCCTCTTCCTCCAGCATAGTATTATCCTCTTATTCCAGCATAGTATTATCCTCTTCCTCCAGCATAGTATTATCCTCTTCCTCCAGCATAGTATTATCCTCTTCCTCCAGCATATTATCCTCTTCCTCCAGCATAGTATTATTCTCTTCCACCAGCATATTATTATCCTCTTATTCCAGCATAGTATTATCCTCTTCCTCCAGCATAGTATTATCCTCTTCCTCCAGCATATTATCCTCTTCCTCCAGCATAGTATTATTCTCTTCCTCCAGCATAGTATTATTCCCTTCCTCCAGCATAGTATTATTCCCTTCTTCTAGCATAGTATTATTCTCTTCCTCCAGCATATTATCCTCTTCCTCCAGCATAGTATTATTCTCTTCCTCCAGCATAGTGTTATCCTCTTCTTCCAGCATAGTATTATTCTCTTTCTCCAGCATAGTATTATTCCCTTCCTCCAGCATAGTATTATTCTCTTCCTCCAGCATAGTATTATCCTCTTCCTCCAGCATATTATCCTCTTCCTCCAGCATAGTATTATTCTCTTCCTCCAGCATAGTATTATTCCCTTCCTCCAGCATAGTATTATTCCCTTCTTCTAGCATAGTATTATTCTCTTCCTCCAGCATATTATCCTCTTCCTCCAGCATAGTATTATTCTCTTCCTCCAGCATAGTGTTATCCTCTTCTTCCAGCATAGTATTATTCTCTTTCTCCAGCATAGTATTATTCCCTTCCTCCAGCATAGTATTATTCTCTTCCTCCAGCATAGTATTATTCCTTTCCTCCAGCATAGTATTATTCCCTTCTTCTAGCATAGTATTATTCTCTTCTTCCAGCATAGTATTATCCTCTTCTTCCAGCATAGTATTATCCTCTTCCTCCAGCATATTATCCTCTTCCTCCAGCATAGTATTATTCTCTTCCTCCAGCATAGTGTTATCCTCTTCTTCCAGCATAGTATTATTCTCTTTCTCCAGCATAGTATTATTCCCTTCCTCCAGCATAGTATTATTCTCTTCCTCCAGCATAGTATTATTCCCTTCCTCCAGCATAGTATTATTCCCTTCTTCTAGCATAGTATTATTCTCTTCTTCCAGCATAGTATTATCCTCTTCTTCCAGCATAGTATTATCCTCTTCCTCCAGCATATTATCCTCTTCTTCCAGCATAGTATTATTCTCTTTCTCCAGCATAGTATTATTCCCTTCCTCCAGCATAGTATTATTCTCTTCCTCCAGCATAGTATTATTCCCTTCCTCCAGCATAGTATTATTCCCTTCTTCTAGCATAGTATTATTCTCTTCTTCCAGCATAGTATTATCCTCTTCTTCTAGCATAGTATTATTCTCTTCTTCCAGCATAGTATTATCCTCTTCTTCCAGCATAGTATTATTCTCTTCTTCCAGCATACTATTATTCCCTTCCTCCAGCATAGTATTATCCTCTTCCTCCAGCGTAGTATTATCCTCTTCGTCCAGCATAGTATTTTCCTCTTCCTCCAGCATAGTATTATTCTCTTCCTCCAGCATAGTATTTTCCTCTTCCTCCAGCATAGTATTATTCTCTTCCTCCGACATAATATCCGCTTCCTCCAGCATAGTATTATTCTCTTCCTCCAGCGTAGTATTATCCTCTTCCTCCTGCATAGTATTATTCTCTTCCTCCAGCATAGTTTTATTCTCTTCCTCCAGCATAGTATTATTCTCTTCCTCCAACATAATATTATCCTCTTCCTCCAGCATAGTATTATTCTCTTCCTCCAGCATAGTTTTATTCTCTTAATCCAGCAAAGTATTATCTACTTCCTCCAGCATAGAATTATTCTCTTCCTCCAGCATAGTATTATTCTCTTCCTCCAACATAATATTATACTCTTCCTCCAGCATAGTATTATTCGCTTCCTCCAGCATAATATTATCCTCTTCCTCCAGCATAATATTATCCTCTTCCTCCAGCATAGTATTATTCTCTTCCTCCAGCATAATATTATTCTCTTCCTCCAGCATAGTAATATTCTCTTCCTCCAGCGTAGTATTATTCTCTTCCTCCAGCATAGTATTATTCTCTTCCTCCAGCATAGTATTATTCTCTTCCTCCAGCATATTATCCTCTTCCTCCAGCATAGTATTATCCTCTTCCTCCAGCATAGTATTATCCTCTTCCTCCAGCATAGTATTATCCTCTTCCTCCAGCATAGTATTATCCTCTTCCTCCAGCATAGTATTATTCTCTTCCTCCAGCACATTATCCGCTTCCTCCAGCATAGTATTATTCTCTTCCTCCAGCGTAGTATTATCCTCTTCCTCCAGCATAGCATTATTCTCTTCCTCCAGCATAGTTTTATTCTCTTCCTCCAGCATAGTTTTATTCTCTTCCTCCAGCATAGTTTTATTCTCTTCCTCCAGCATAGTTTTATTCTCTTCCTCCAGCAAAGTATTATCCACTTCCTCCAGCAAAGTATTATCCACTTCCTCCAGCATAGAATTATTCTCTTCCTTCAGCATAGTATTATCCTCTTCCCCCAACATAGTATTATCCTCTTCCTCCAGCATAGTATTATCCTCTTCCTCCAGCATAGTATGATCCTCTTCCTCCAGCATAGTATTATCCTCTTCCTCCAGCATACTATTATTCTCTTCCTCCAACATAGTATTATTCTCTTCCTCCAACATAGTATTATTCTCTTCCTCCAGCATAGTATTATCCTCTTTCTCCAGCAAAATATTATTCTCTTCCTCCAGCATAATATTATTATTCTCTTCCTACAGCATAGTATTATGCTCTTCCTCCAGCATAGAATTATTCTCTTCCTCCAGCGTAGTATTATTTTCTTTCTCATGAGTATTATTATTCTCTTCCTTCAGTGTAGTATTATTCTCTTCCTCCAGCGTAATATTATCCTCTTCCTCCAGCGTAGTATTATCCTCTTCCTCCAACATAGTATTATCCTCGTCCTCCAGCATATTATGATCCTCTTCCTCCAGCATAGTATGATCCTCTTACTCCAGCATAGTATTATCCTCTTCCTCCAGCATAGTATTATTCTCTTCCTCCAGCACAGAATTATTCTCTTCCTCCAGCGTAGTATTATTCTCTTCCTCCAGCATAGTATTATCCTCTTCCTCCAGCATAGTATTATTCTCTTCCTCCAGCGTAGTATTATTCTCTTCCTCCAACGTAGTATTTTTCTTGTCCTCCAGCATAGTATTATTCTCTTCCTCCAGTGTAGTATTATTCTCTTCCTCCAGCGTAATATTATCCTCTTCCCCCAGCGTAATATTATCCGCTTCCTCCAGTGTAGTATTATCCTCTTCCTCCAGATTAGTATTATCCTCTTCCTCCAGCGTAGTATTATTCTTGTCCTCCAGCATAGTATTATCCTCTTCCTCCAGGGTAGTATTATTCTCTTCCTCCAGTGTAGTATTATTCTTGTCCTCCAGCATAGTATTATCCTCTTCCTCCAGCGTAGTATTATTCTCTTCCTCCAGCATAGTATTATTCTTGTCCTCCAGCATAGTATTATCCTCTACCTCCAGCGTAGTATTATTCTCTTCCTCCAGTGTAGTATTATTCTTGTCCTCCAGCATAGTATTATCCTCTTCCTCCAGCGTAGTATTATTCTCTTCCTCCAGTGTAGTATTATTCTCTTCCTCCAGTGTAGTATTATTCTTGTCCTCCAGCATAGTATTATCCTCTTCCTCCAGTGTAGTATTATTCTCTTCCTCCAGTGTAGTATTATTATTGTCCTCCACCATAGTATTATTCTCTTCCTCCAGTGTAGCATTATTCTTGTCCACCAGCATAGTATTATTCTCTTCCTCCAGTGTAGTATTATTCACTTCCTCCAGCGTAATATTATCCTCTTCCCCCAGCGTAATATTATCCTCTTCCTCTAGTGTAGTATTATCCTCTTCCTCCAGCGTAGTATTATCCTCTTCCTCCAGCGTAGTATTATTCTTGTCCTCCAGCATAGTATTATCCTCTTCCTCCAGTGTAGTATTATTCTCTTCCTCCAGTGTAGTATTATCCTCTTCCTCCAGTGTAGTATTATTCTCTTCCTCCAGTGTAGTATTATTCTTGTCCTGCAGCGTAGTATTATTCTTGTCCTCCACCATAGTATTATTCTCTTCCTCCAGTGTAGTATTATTCTTGTCCTCTAGCATAGTATTATTCTCTTCCTCCAGCGTAATATTATCCTCCTCCCCCAGCGTAATATTATCCTCTTCCTCCAGTGTAGTATTATCCTCTTCCTCCAGCGTAGTATTATTCTCTTCCTCCAGCGTAGTATTATTCTCTTCCTCCAGCGTAGTATTATTCTTGTCCTCCAGCATAGTTATATCCTCTACCTCCAGCGTAGTATTATTCTCTTCCTCCAGTGTAGTATTATTCTCTTCCTCCAGTGTAGTATTATTCTTGTCCTCCAGCATAGTATTATCCTCTTCCTCTAGTGTAGTATTATTCTCTTCCTCCAGTGTAGTATTATTCTTGTCCTCCAGCATAGTATTATCCTCTTCCTCCAGTGTATTATTCTCTTCCTCCAGTGTAGTATTATTCTTGTCCTCCAGCATAGAATTATCCTCTTCCTCCAGTGTAGTATTATTCTTTCCTCCAGTGTAGTATTATTCTTGTCCTCCAGCATAGTATTATCCTCTTCCTCCAGTGTAGTATTATTCTCTTCCTCCAGTGTAGTATTATTAGCCTCAGCATAGTATTATCCTCTTCCTCCAGTGTAGTATTATCCTCTTCCTCCAGCG
The DNA here is from genome assembly GCF_028390025.1 of Pseudophryne corroboree. Classification (NCBI taxonomy): domain Eukaryota; kingdom Metazoa; phylum Chordata; class Amphibia; order Anura; family Myobatrachidae; genus Pseudophryne; species Pseudophryne corroboree. Next base: position 5,538,526 of record NC_086447.1, on the reverse strand, counting down.
TAGTATTATTCTCTTCCTCCAGCGTAGTATTATTCTCTTCCTCCAGCGTAGTATTATTCTTGTCCTCCAGCATAGTTATATCCTCTACCTCCAGCGTAGTATTATTCTCTTCCTCCAGTGTAGTATTATTCTCTTCCTCCAGTGTAGTATTATTCTTGTCCTCCAGCATAGTATTATCCTCTTCCTCTAGTGTAGTATTATTCTCTTCCTCCAGTGTAGTATTATTCTTGTCCTCCAGCATAGTATTATCCTCTTCCTCCAGTGTATTATTCTCTTCCTCCAGTGTAGTATTATTCTTGTCCTCCAGCATAGAATTATCCTCTTCCTCCAGTGTAGTATTATTCTTTCCTCCAGTGTAGTATTATTCTTGTCCTCCAGCATAGTATTATCCTCTTCCTCCAGTGTAGTATTATTCTCTTCCTCCAGTGTAGTATTATTAGCCTCAGCATAGTATTATCCTCTTCCTCCAGCGTAGTATTATTCTCTTCCTCCAGCGTAGTATTATCCTCTTCCTCCAGCGTAGTATTATTCTCTTCCTCCAGTGTAGTATTATTCTCTTCCTCCAGTGTAGTAGTATTCTTGTCCTCCAGCATAGTATTATCCTCTTCCTCCAGCGTAGTATTATTCTTTTCCTCCAGTGTAGTATTATTCTTGTCCTCCAGCATAGTATTATCCTTTTCCTCCAGTGTAGTATTATTCTCTTCCTCCAGTGTAGTATTATTCTCTTCCTCCAGTGTAGTATTATTCTCTTCCTCCGGTGTAGTATTATTAGCCTCAGCATAATATTGCCTCTTGATACGCTTAGTAATAGGGGTGCAGTCCAGTCCTCTGCTCTTCCTGTATGTTTGTGTATACGTTGTACACTGGAAGGTACAATGTTACAATATGTTACGGGCTGTGTTAGGAGCTGATTGGCTGATAAAGATAAGATACAGATAGATAAAGATAAAATATTTGATGAAACAATAGAATTTGGTACAGAACAATGACATTTCCTCCAAAGCCACCAGACATTCATATCACTCAGGAACAGAATGTATATCAGATATCCCCAGTCAGGTTCATCCTTACTATAACCGATGGAAAAACTGTTCCTGAACCGTGAGGTTCTGGATTTCACGCAGCGGAAACGCCTTTTCGAAGGTAAGAGGGCAAACAGACCGTAAGATGCCGTTTCCTTTCCATATGCTGTTCTTAATATATACCTCCTGTGGGTAATTCTGTGCCAGTAACATTCCCTGCTGTCCTGACCACCCGTTCCAACAGCTTACGCTCCGCTGTGGTACAATTACCGTACCAAAGAGGAATACAATAAGTTATAACACTTTCAGTTACACAACGATAAAGGTGCAATCAGTATTTCTTAGACAGGTTTGCCGCCTTCAGTTTCCTCGGGAAATACACGCGCTGCTGCGACGTCTTAGCCATAGATGAGACATTAGAGCTCCGGGTCAGATCATCAGTAATGATTTCACCCTTCCGACCTCCAGATTGGCAATAGATAGTGGCAGCAGGTTAGATCTATTTATCTCTCTCCAACCAACCAACCAACCAACCAACCAACCAACCTATCCACCTCTTCCCGGGTACATAGTCTCATCTCCATCCAAGCCCCACATACTTTATCTCCATCCACTTTATCACTCTCCAACACTAATGGGCCCTACACACTTGAAGATCTAACTGAATGATATGAATGATCTCGTTCATATCGTGCAGTGTGTAGGCACCAGCGATGAATGATGTGTGGCCCCACGCTCGTTCATACCTGCAGGCCAATATGGACAATCTCATCCAAATTAGCATGCAGGGCTATGGAGCCCGGTGACCTGAAGAAACTTCACTCCCCCCGTCACCTCCCTCCCTGCCGCCGGGTCGTCTGATGGCCGTATCACCCGTCGGGCAGCTCGACGGCCAGTCACCGAGTGTGTAGGGCCCTTTAGTATATTTGCTCTTAAATCTGTTCAGGCTGATTCTGCCACCTCTACACACACCTGGAGTGCCAGTCTGATCTGCCAGGCTTGGTACAGCATCCGAGTGTGTGTGTGTGTGTGTGTGTGTGTGTGTGTGTGTGTCAGAGTGTGTGTGTGTGTGTGTGTGTGTGTGTGTGTGTGTGAGTGTGACAGAGTGTGTGTGAGAGTGTGACAGAGTGTGTGTAGGTGTGAGTGTGAGACAGAGAGTGTGTGTGTGTGTGTGTGTGTGTGTGTGTGTGTGTGTGACAGAGTGTGTGTGTGTGTCTGTGTGTGTGTGTGTGTGTGACAGAGTGTGTGTGTGTGTGTCTGTGTGTGTGAGAGAGAGTGTGACAGTGTGTGTGTGGGTGTGTGTGTGTGTAAGGGGGGCGAGGCAGCGTCTCACATCCTTTCATCTGGCAGTAATCCAGTAATTGTCTAAGTGAGCCGCATTAGTGTCAGTGTGACCGTACTATGGGGGTAATACCAAGTTGATCGCAGCAGGAATTCTGTTAGCAGTTGGGCAAAACCATGTTCACTGCAGGGGAGGCAGATGTAACATGTGCAGAGAGAGTTAGATTTGGGTGTGGTGTGTTCAATCTGCAATCTAATTTGCAGTGTAAAAATAAAGCAGCCAGTATTTACCCTGCACAGAAACAAAATAACCCACCCAAATCTAACTCTCTCTGCACATGTTATATCTGCCTCCCATGCAGTGAACATGGTTTTGCCCAACTGCTAACAGAATCCCTGCTGCGATCAACTTGGAATTACCCCCTATGAGGAGGGTTTGATCTCAGCGGTGGCTGCAGCATTAGTGTCAGTGTGACCGTAGTATGAGGAGGGTTTGATCTCAGCGGTGGCTGCAGCATTAGTGTCAGTGTGACCGTAGTATGAGGAGGGTTTGATCTCAGCGGTGGCTGCAGCATTAGTGTCAGTGTGACCGTGCTATGAGGAGGGTTTGATCTCAGCGGTGGCTGCAGCATTAGTGTCAGTGTGACCGTGCTATGAGGAGGGTTTGATCTCAGCGGTGGCTGCCTACACCCGTAATCCCTCCGCACTCCACACTTCCCCCAGACACTGATCTGTGCGCTGACCTCAGTGCTCACCACTCAGCTCCATAGTACAACAGCGCCACCTGCTGTGTATTCTGCTAATCACTCATCTGTACAGGAGATACATAACCTGCAATTCAGGGAACTAGACCCCATAGATTTCATGATAATCGCTTCCCTACCAGTTACATGGCTAATGGTGCCACGGGAAAGGCCGGTGTTACGATACTGATTTCCCTGAACTGTTCTTTCACCCTAGAATCCCAAACAGTAGATCCTGAAGGTCGGTACCTCATATTATTAGGACAACTGGAAAATACTACGGTCACCTTAGTCTCATGCTATGCACCAAACTCTGGTCAACTTACGTTCTGCAAGAAATGATGCTGCCTAATACAGAAACATGCTAATACTGGGAGATTTCAATATGGTTGTTGACCCTATAATGGATAGATCTCGCCCTACTAGAAGTGCTTTAACTAGGACTCAGATCACCCCTGATAGGAACGCTGGTCTTCGCCACTTACTTGGTGAATATGATCTGTATGATGTGTGGAGAACTAAACATCCCACGGTTAGGGACTATTCTTTTTACTCGCTGGTTCACTCCTTATATTCTAGAATTGACCTTGTTTTGACTAATAAAGAGACGCTAACGACTATTAGGGAAATAACCATATTGCCGATGACTTGGTCGGACCACTACCCACTACTGGTTGTCTGGGACCCAGAAGCATGTAGAGTGTCTCCAGGTCCCTGGAGGTTGGGGAATTTCTTACTCAGTCACCCTGGGGCTTTTCTCGCCATACAACGTTCTATACAGCTGTATCTAGATACCAATAAGCCGGAGGATACCTCGATCTTTAATAACTGGTGCTCATTTACAGCGGTAGCACGGGGATCGGCCATTCAGACGGCTTCACGGCTTAAACACTCTCAACAAGCTGAACGCTTGTTGGCTGAAAGTGAAGCTGCCAGACTGGAATTGACGCATAAAGCTGATCCACACAATAGAAATGTTCTCAGACTTTTGCTAGCCGCTAGGGAAAAGGTGAATGTTTTCTCTCTTTGGGAGGAGCAACATAACATTGCACGCCTGAGCCAGAGACTTTATGTGTTTAGTAATAAGCCGGGTCAACTTTTGGGCCGGAAATTACGAGGTAGGCGAGCTAGGGCTAGAATTCATTATGTTTGTTCCTCCACGGACTCCAGAGTGTCTGACCCTTCTGATATCGCAAACACCATATAAAGCTGACTTGGCCCCACTGCTGTTGTCCGTTTTTTATGAGGCATCAGATGTGGGACGGTTTCCGAGGGAAATGCTTGAAGCGCAAATAGTTGCTATCCCTAAACCTGGTAAATCTCCTGCATCTGTCCAAAATTACCGCCCTATATCTCTGTTAAATACAGACTAATCGCCTCTGCCCGCTATTACCATCTCTCATAGCCGCTGATCAGGTGGGTTTAGTTCCGGGCAGGCAGGCCTCGGACAACACTCGGAGAGTGTATAACGTCATGGAGTATTGTAATGCACATAAAACGCCCCTTTTGATTCTTTCATTGGACGCCGAAAAGGCGTTCGATAGACTCCATTGGGGATATGAGAGCGGTTCTGAGTAAATTTGGATTTATTGGGAGGTTTTGGGATTCTATTTTTGCTTTGTACTCCAACCCCTCTGCTAGGGTGTTTGTTGATGGGTGTCTATCGGGTGGGTTTGCTATATTGAACGGCACTAGACAGGGCTGCCCCTTGTCACCCCTCATTTTTGCTTTAGCTATTGAGCCCCTAGCCGAAACTATTATGTCTGAGGCGACGGTTACAGGTCCAGACATAGGGGGACTGACTCACAAGATCAGCTGATTTGCAGATGACATTTTGCTCTGTATGACCCAGCCTGACACCCCCCTCCCCGCCCTCCATAGTGTCCTGGATCCATATTCCAGAATTTCCTACTATAAATGAAACACTTCCAAGATGGAAGCTCTGCCGCTCCACACTGCGCCACACACAATGACAGATAGAGATATGCCTGGCAAGTGAGATCTATCGAGTATTTGGGTATTCATCTCTCGCTAGACAGGGACTTATGTGACTGCAATTATATACACCCTTATTAAGCGCATTTGAAAAATTAATTAAAGAATGGTCCCTTCACGAAATGTCCGGGCTGGGGCGTATTTCTGCAACCAAGATGATACTGCTCCCTAAACTCCTCTATTTATTCAGGGCGCTCCCTCGCAGCTTCCCCAAACCTCCTACCGTAAGGGCTAACAAAATCTTCTCTCACTTTATTTGGAAGGGGTCCAGACCCCGCATTGCTCGACAGGTTTTGACCTTACCCAAGAATGTTGGAGGTGTAGCTGACCCTAGTTTAGAGGCGTACCACTCCGCCTGTCTCCTCAGCCAGGCTCGGGACTGGTTCACCCCACACAACCCCAAACCATGGGTCCTTCTTGAACAGTCTTTAATGGGATTGATTGACATAAGGGATCTCTTCTTGCTGCCTATCCATGGTGCTCCAAAATGGCAGCCCCCGGGGGAAGCGATTAGATGTACCTTAAAGCTGTGGCATTCAGTGGTGGCGTCTGACCCAACTATCTCGCTGCCAGCGGCTGATCTATCTGTTAGAACTATCGCCTGTATTATACCTAATCTCGCGCTGGAAGCTGGGATAGATGCTGGGATGGTGAATCTGAAGGATCTCTGCTCGGAAGTTTAGTACCTTTTCTCACTTACAATTAGTGATGTGCAACGGAAATTTTTGGGGTTTTGTGTTTTGGTTTTGGATTCGGTTCCGCGGCCGTGTTTTGGAATCAGACGCTTTTTGGCAAAACCTCCCTGAAAATTGTTGGATTTGGGTGTGTTTTGGATTCGGGTGTTTTTTTTACAAAAACCCCTCAAAAACAGCTTAAATCATAGAATTTGGGGGTCATTTTGATCCCATAGTATTATTAACCTCAATAACCATAATTTCCACTCATTTTCAGTCTATTCTGAACACCTCACAATATTATATTTAGTCCTAACATTTGCACCGAGGTCACTGGATGGCTAAGCTAAGCGACACAAGTGGCCGACACAAACACCTGGCACATCTAGGAGTGGCACTGCAGTGTCAGGCAGGATGGCACTTCAAAAAAATAGTCCCCAAACAGCACATGATGCAAAGAAAAAAAAGAGGTGCAATGAGGTCGCTGTGTGACTAAGCTAAGCGACCCTAGTGGCCGACACAAACACCTGGCCCATCTAGGAGTGGCACTGCAGTGTCAGACAGGATGGCACTTCAAAAAAATAGTCCCCAAATAGCACATGATGCAAAGAAAAAAAGAGGTGCAATGAGGTCGCTGTGTGACTAAGCTAAGCGACCCTAGTGGCCGACACAAACACCTGGCCCATCTAGGAGTGGCACTGCAGTGCCAGGCAGGATGGCAGATTAAAAAAATTGTCCCCAAACAGCACATGATGCAAAGAAAAAAGAGGCGCACCAAGGTCGCTGGATGGCTAAGCTAAGCGACACAAACACCTCAATATCACAGGAATTATTCGTTCTAATCAATGGTATTATTGGTCCAAATCACTGGAAGAAAATGGAATGGATGGATACTTGCAGTGACACAGAGCTGCAAGATACAGCAATTGCCTACTGTACTGTACAACTATATAGTATACTGTTGGGTCACCAAAATGCTGCACTGTAATACTATATATACCGCTCACAAAAATGCTGCACAGATATGGAATTGATACTTGTAATGACACAGAGCTGCAAGATACAGCAATGGCCTACTGTACTGTACTACTACAATTATATGCTGGTGGTCCCCAGTCCCCACAATGCAGCACACTGATCAGATATTTGCAGCACACTGATCAGATATTTGCAGCACACTGAGCACAGATATTTGCAGCACACTGAGCACAGATATTTGTAACACTGAGCACAGATATTTGCAGCACACTGAGCACAGATATTTATAGCACACTGAGCACAGATATTTGCAGCACACTGAGCACAGATATTTGCAGCACACTGAGTATAGATATTTGCAGCACACTTAGCACAGATATTTGCAGCACACTGAGCACAGATATTTGCAGCACACTGAGCACAGATATTTGTAACACTGAGCACAGATATTTGCAGCACACTGAGCACAGATATTTGTAGCACACTGAGCACAGATATGGAGCGTTTTCAGGCAGAGAACGTAGATATTTGCAGCACACTGAGCACAGATATTTGCAGCACACTGAGCACAGATATTTGTAGCACACTGAGCATGTCATGACTAAGGTTTTTGTGAACCCGGTGCTAGCGAAGTCTGCGCGGGCGACTGGAGGACTACACGAATACCACCACTGACCTGGTTTTGGAAGTGTTGTGGACTCGGGGTCTCTTCCGGTGACTGGGAAGAGGAACCGCGGCAGAGATGGCCGAATCCAGGTTCTCCTCATGCAGGATGAGGTCGGCAGACAGGAAGCACGTGTGGGCGCTGAAGGTCTCCTGAAAGACAGAACTGGAAAGGCGCTGATGAATCAGTGAAGAATAACAGGTACAACTGTGCTAAAGGGCACGGGGTGCTTGGGGACACTGAGGTGCTTGGAGACACTGAGGTGCTTGGAGACACTGAGGTGCTTGGAGACACTGAGGTGCTTGGAGACACTGAGGTACTTGGAGACACTGAGGTACTTGGAGACACTGAGGTGCGTAGAGGCACTGAGGTGCGTAGAGGCACTGAGGTGCGTAGAGGCACTGAGGTGCGTAGAGACACTGAGGTACTTGGAGACACTGAGGTACTTGGAGACACTGAGGTACTTGGAGACACTGAGGTACGTAGAGGCACTGAGGTACGTAGAGGCACTGAGGTGCGTAGAGGCACTGAGGTGCGTAGAGGCACTGAGGTGCGTAGAGGCACTGAGGTGCGTAGAGGCACTGAGGTGCGTAGAGACACTGAGGTGCGTGAAGACACTGGGGTGCGTAGAGACACTGGAGTGCGTAGAGACACTGGGGTGCTGAGGCACGGAGGCACGGAGGTGCTGGAAGCACGGAGGTACTGAGGCACGGAGGTGCTGAGGCACGGAGGCACGGAGGTGCTGAGGCACGGAGATGCTGAGTCACGGAGATGCTGGAAGCACGGAGGCACGGAGGTGCTGGAAGCACGGAGGTACTGAGGCACGGAGGTGCTGAGGCACGGAGATGCTGAGTCACGGAGGTGCTGGAAGCACGGAGGCACGGAGGTGCTGGAAGCACGGAGGTACTGAGGCACGGAGGCACGGAGGTCCTGAGGCACGGAGGTACTGAGGTGCTGAGGCACGGAGATGCTGAGTCACGGAGGTGCTGGAAGCACGGAGGCACGGAGGTGTTGGAAGCACGGAAGTACTGAGCTCTGGAGATCCCAACTACAACAGTAGTAAAACTGAAACACGACAGCTGTGGTTTTCAGTGGAGAACATGGAATTCAGTACTGTGCCTTTAAGACGAAACATTGCAGCTGTGCCTTTACATTGAGACTCAGGGAAATGGTGAAATCAAATGGCAACACACAAGTAACCATACAGGAACAAGGGAACAGAGTTTCCACAGGAACTTAGGTACAATGGTTACCTTAAGGGAGCTCAGCATAAAGACTCTCACAAGGCTGTATGTGACACAAGGAACTGGCCCAGATTCCAACTCAGCCTCCTGATTTATACTTCCTGGTCCTTGATGATTGGTGGGCAGGATTAGGTGATGTCACTGTCATGTGACTACTCTAGCCAAGGCTGTGATGTAGAATGAGGCCTAGCAGGCCAAGAGAACACTGAAGCCTGGACTTCTGCAAAACACAGGATGCTTGCTTTTAGATTACTGAATTCAGCCTCACACAGGAGATCACCACAGGTGGAGCTGATTACCTCTCAGGCAGAGAACTCAGGAAACTCAGTGCTGACAAGCTGTTTAACTCCGTGAGTGAAAAGACACAGGATCCAGGACAGAAAGCAGGGGTAAGTCACCAAATATGAGAATTACAGTCAAGATTGTGACAGAGCACAGATATTTGTAGCACACTGAGCACAGATATTTGCAGCACACTGAGCACAGATATTTGTAACACTGAGCACAGATATTTGCAGCACACTGAGCACAGATATTTGTAACACTGAGCACAGATATTTGCAGCACACTGAGCACAGATATTTGCAGCACACTGAGCACAGATATGGAGCGTTTTCAGGCAGAGAACGTAGATATTTGTAGCACACTGAGCACAGATATTTGCAGCACACTGAGCACAGATATTTGTAACACTGAGCACAGATATTTGCAGCACACTGAGCACAGATATTTGCAGCACACTGAGCACAGAAATTTGCAGCACACTGAGCACAGATATTTGCAGCACACTGAGCACAGAAATTTGCAGCACACTGAGCACAGATATTTGCAGCACACTGAACACAGATTACGGAGCTTTTCAGGGAGAGAACGCTGCCACGTCCCCTCCATTCAATCTCCAATGCACGAGTGAAAATGGCGGCGACGCGCGGCTCTTTATATGGAATATGAATCTTGCGAGAATCCGATAGCGGGATGATGACGTTCGGGCACATTCTGGTTAACTGAGCTAGGCGGGAAGATCCGAGGCTGCTTCGGAACCGTGTAAAATAGGTGAAGTTCGGGGGGGTTCGGATCTTGGAGAACCGAACCCGCTCATCTCTACGTACAATCCAATTTCGATATACCGAAACAGGACTTCTTTAAATACTGGCTTCATTCTTGTTCTGGAGGGCTGAGAGGTCCCATTCCCCTCCCAGCTCCTTTATACTCTAGGTTGTTCTCCCCTGGTCATAGCGGTGGGATATCTAAATGGTATCAGTACATTGTCCTAAGACTTCCTCGCAGTGTAAATGGGAGAGGGATCTTTGTATAGTTCTCCGGGAGGAGGAGTGGGATTCCATCTCCATTATGTGTTATAAGATTTCTAAGTGTCTCCAACATTCTGAAATGTTTTATAGATTGTGTCACGGGCGTACTTCACTCCGCAGCGGCTTCATAGCATTTGGCCCTCTCTGCTGGAGAGATTGCGGAGCTGTGGGTGATATTTTACATATCTTCTGGGAGTGCCGGATCCTGCGCCGCTGTGGACGGAGGTGTTCTCTCTCTCATGCGGGAGGTGCTGGGTGTGGAGGTGCCGGATCCTGCGGCCGCTGTGGACGGAGGTGTTCTCTCTCTCATGCGGGAGGTGCTGGGTGTGAAGGTGCCAGTGACTCCCGTGTTTCCTTTATTTCATTATTCATCACATGTATTACTGCACTGTGATAGAGATGTAGCTGGTCATATCCTCATATACACTAAGGCGGCAATCGGACAGCTGTGGAAATCGCAGTCATTACTCGCCATCCAAACCATTATTAATACCCACAAGCATTTCTTATATGAAACAGCGGGAGGTGTATATTCTATATCGCCTCCCTCGGTGCAGAGAGATTGGATGAAATGGAGGGAATTTTGGTAACGGCAGAGTCATACCATATTTATCAACGATTCCACAGATTTGTCGCAATTACACTCCCCACAATCTGATACTACCTTACTGTAACAGCTATTCCCCATCTACCCCGGTATACCAATGTCTGGTTACACCGCTTCTACCTTACTGTAACAGCTATTCCCCATCTACCCCGGTATACCAATGTCTGGTTACACCGCTTCTACCTTACTGTAACAGCTATTCCCCATCTACCCCGGTATACCAATGTCTGGTTACACCGCTTCTACCTTACCGTAACAGCTATTCCCCATCTACCCCGGTATACCAATGTCTGGTTACACCGCTTCTACCTTACTGTAACAGCTATTCCCCATCTACCCCGGTATACCAATGTCTGGTTACACCGCTTCTACCTTACTGTAACAGCTATTCCCCATCTACCCCGGTATACCAATGTCTGGTTACACCGCTTCTACCTTACTGTAACAGCTATTCCCCATCTACCCCGGTATACCAATGTCTGGTTACACCGCTTCTACCTTACTGTTACAGCTATTCCCCATCTACCCCGGTATACCAATGTCTGGTTACACCGCTTCTACCTTACTGTAACAGCTATTCCCCATCTACCCCGGTATACCAATGTCTGGTTACACCGCTTCTACCTTACTGTAACAGCTATTCCCCATCTACCCCGGTATACCAATGTCTGGTTACACCGCTTCTACCTTACTGTAACAGCTATTCCCCATCTACCCCGGTATACCGATGTCTGGTTACACCGCTTCTACCTTACTGTAACAGCTATTCCCCATCTACCCCGGTATACCAATGTCTGGTTACACCGCTTCTACCTTACTGTAACAGCTATTCCCCATCTACCCCGGTATACCGATGTCTGGTTACACCGCTTCTACCTTACTGTTACAGCTATTCCCCATCTACCCCGGTATACCGATGTCTGGTTACACCGCTTCTACCTTACTGTTACAGCTATTCCCCATCTACCCCGGTATACCGATGTCTGGTTACACCGCTTCTACCTTACTGTAACAGCTATTCCCCATCTACCCCGGTATACCAATGTCTGGTTACACCGCTTCTACCTTACTGTAACAGCTATTCCCCATCTACCCCGGTATACCAATGTCTGGTTACACCGCTTCTACCTTACTGTTACAGCTATTCCCCATCTACCCCGGTATACCAATGTCTGGTTACACCGCTTCTACCTTACTGTAACAGCTATTCCCCATCTACCCCGGTATACCAATGTCTGGTTACACCGCTTCTACCTTACTGTAACAGCTATTCCCCATCTACCCCGGTATACCAATGTCTGGTTACACCGCTTCTACCTTACTGTAACAGCTATTCCCCATCTACCCCGGTATACCAATGTCTGGTTACGCCGCTTCTACCTTACTGTAACAGCTATTCCCCATCTACCCCGGTATACCAATGTCTGGTTATGCCGCTTCTACCTTACTGTAACAGCTATTCCCCATCTACCCCGGTATACCAATGTCTGGTTACACCGCTTCTACCTTACTGTAACAGCTATTCCCCATCTACCCCGGTATACCGATGTCTGGTTACACCGCTTCTACCTTACTGTAACAGCTATTCCCCATCTACCCCGGTATACCAATGTCTGGTTATGCCGCTTTTACCTTACTGTAACAGCTATTCCCCATTTACCCCGGTATACCAATGTCTGGTTACACCGCTTCTACCTTACTGTAACAGCTATTCCCCATCTACCCCGGTATACCAATGTCTGGTTACACCGCTTCTACCTTACTGTAACAGCTATTCCCCATCTACCCCGGTATACCAATGTCTGGTTACACCGCTTCTACCTTACTGTAACAGCTATTCCCCATCTACCCCGGTATACCGATGTCTGGTTACACCGCTTCTACCTTACTGTAACAGCTGTTCCCCATCTACCCCGGTATACCGATGTCTGGTTACACCGCTTCTACCTTACTGTAACAGCTATTCCCCATCTACCCCGGTATACCAATGTCTGGTTATGCCGCTTTTACCTTACTGTAACAGCTATTCCCCATTTACCCCGGTATACCAATGTCTGGTTACACCGCTTCTACCTTACTGTAACAGCTATTCCCCATCTACCCCGGTATACCGATGTCTGGTTACACCGCTTCTACCTTACTGTAACAGCTATTCCCCATCTACCCCGGTATACCAATGTCTGGTTATGCCGCTTCTCTTTATGTCCCGCTGGTGTGTCGCTCTCCTGCAACTTTATCTAATTTCCCTATCTGCTCTACTTCTTCTCCCGGTTCTACTTTTATTATGTATTTTATTTCTTTGTTGCCATGATTAGGCGTACACGATTGGCGCATTGAGCGCTCTGCCCTCGTGTTATTGTATTATGTACATTTCTGTTTACTCAATTCTGTTATTTTTTGGAACATTTTATGTAAACGCTAATTTTATTGTTTTCTTGTTTCTCTAAAAATGTAATAAAAACTATTATCCCAAAAAAGACACATAACCTGTATCTACACCGGAGCACTTACCTCTGCTCAGCACCAGGAGCACTTACCTCTGCTCAGCACCGGGAGCACTTACCTCTGCTCAGCACCGGGAGCACTTACCTCTGCTCAGCACCGGGAGCACTTACCTCTGCTCAGCACCGGGAGCACTTACCTCTGCTCAGCACCGGGAGCACTTACCACATATCCACTGCTCAGCACTGGGAGCACTTACCACATATCCACTGCTCAGCACTGGGAGCACTTACCACATATCCACTGCAGAGCACCGGGAGCACTTACCACATATCCACTGCAGAGCACCGGGAGCACTTACCACATATCCACTGCAGAGCACCGGGAGCACTTATCACATATCCACTGCTCAGCAGCGGGAGCACTTACCACATAACCACTGCAGAGCACCGGGAGCACTTACCACATATCCACTGCTCAGCACTGGGAGCACTTACCACATATCCACTGCTCAGCACTGGGAGCACTTACCACATATCCACTGCTCAGCACTGGGAGCACTTACCACATATCCACTGCAGAGCACCGGGAGCACTTACCACATATCCACTGCAGAGCACCGGGAGCACTTACCACATATCCACTGCTCAGCACCGGGAGCACTTACCACATATCCACTGCAGAGCACCGGGAGCACTTACCACATATCCACTGCAGAGCACCGGGAGCACTTACCACATATCCACTGCAGAGCACCGGGAGCACTTACCACATATCCACTGCAGAGCACCGGGAGCACTTACCACATATCCACTGCAGAGCACCGGGAGCACTTACCACATATCCACTGCAGAGCACCAGGAGCACTTACCACATATCCTCTGCTCAGCACCGGGAGCACTTACCACATATCCACTGCAGAGCACCAGGAGCACTTACCACATATCCACTGCAGAGCACCAGGAGCACTTACCACATATCCATTGCAGAGCGCCGGGAGCACTTACCACATATCCACTGCAGAGCACCAGGAGCACTTACCACATATCCACTGCAGAGCACCAGGAGCACGTACCACATATCCACTGCAGAGCACCGGGATCACTTACCACATATCCACTGCTGAGCACCGGGAGCACTTACCACATATCCACTGCTCAGCACCGGGAGCACTTACCACATATCCACTGCAGAGCACCGGGAGCACTTACCACATATCCACTGCTCAGCACCAGGAGCACTTACCACATATCCACTGCAGAGCACCAGGAGCACTTATTACATTCACTGCTCAGTGCCAGGAGCCATGAGTACAGATTCCTGCATGGAGCCTGCCAGAGTACTGCCTGAATTGTGAGAGCACTGCAGGAAGCGTGTCAGAGCACTGCAGGACTGCAGATGGAGCGTGTCAGAGCACTGCAGGAAGTGTGTCAGAGCACTGCAGATAGTGTGTCAGAGCACTGCAGGAAGTGTGTCAGAGCACTGCAGATCGAGTGTGTCAGAGCACTGCAGGAAGTATGTCAGAGCACTGCAGGAAGTGTGTCAGAGCACTGCAGATAGAGTATGTCAGAGCACTGCAGATAGAGTGTCAGAGCACTGCAGATAGAGTGTGTCAGAGCACTGCAGGAAGTATGTCAGAACACTGCAGGAAGTGTGTCAGAGCACTGCAGATAGTATGTCAGAGCACTGCAGGAAGTGTGTCAGAGCCAGTGTGGTTTGCAAAAGAAGTAGCAAATATTGTGAGAGCAAAAAAGATGGCTTTTAGGAAATATAAGCAGACACAAAATAATGAAGACAAAAAGATATATCTTGTTAGACAGAAGGAGACAAAGAAGGTAATCAGATGTGCAAAGGCACAAGCTGAGGAGAAAATGGCCCAGTCAGTGGGTAAAGGAGGCAAAACTTTTTTTAGGTATATAAGCGAAAGGAGAAAAACAAAAGGCGGAATTATAAAACTAAAGACGGACACTGGGAGTCTTGTTGAAGGAGACAATTTAATAGCAGATCATCTTAATGATTATTTTGCTCAGTATTTACTACTGAAAGAGAGGGGAAGGGGCCACAGTTAAGTTGCAGGGATATTCAGGAAAATTACACAAGTACATTTACAGAGGAGAAGGTCCTAACAGAACTCTCAAAGCTGAAAGTGGACAAATCTATGGGGCCAGATGGGATACATCCAAGGATACTAAAAGAACTTAAAGAGGTGCTGGTAGCACCATTGACAGAATTATTCAACCAGTCACTAGCTACAGGAGTAATTCCAGGGGACTGGAAAAGAGCAAACGTAGTCCCACTGCACAAAAGTGGAAGCAAGGAAGAGGCAAACAACTACAGACCAGTGAGTCTTACATCAGTAGTAGGGAAATTGATGGAAACACTCTTAAAAGAAAGAGTTGTAGATTATCTCAAATCCGGCAATTTACTGGATCCCAAACAGCATGGATTCACTGGGGGGAGATCATGTCAAACAAATCTTATTGACTTTTTTGACTGTGTGACTAAAGTGATGGATAAAGGTGGAGCCATGGATATAGCTTATCTAGACTTTAGTAAGGCTTTTGACACAGTTACACATCGCAGACTGCTAAATAAACTTGAAAGTTTGGGATTGGATATTAGGATTATTGAATGGATAAGATCTTGGTTGAAGGATAGAAAACAGAGAGTTGTGGTAAATGGAGTGCATTCACAGGAGGGAAATGTTACCAGTGGAGTACCCCAGAGATCTGTACTTGGACCAGTGCTTTTTAATATCTTTATTGGTGACATTGCAAATGGCATTAAAGGGAAAGTATGCCTTTTTGCAGATGACACAAAGGTATGCAACAGGGTAGACAGACCAGGTGGGGTAAAACAAATGATTGAGGATCTAGGTAGACTAGAGGAATGGTCAAGAGTCTGGCAATTACAGTTTAATGCCAAAAAATGCAAAATCATGCACTTGGGTCTCAAAAATCCTAAAGCTAAATACAGTATTAATGGCACTATACTGGAAACTACTGAGGAGGAAAGGGATCTAGGAGTCACTATTTCAGATGACATAAAGGATAAATATAGTATTAATGGCACTATACTGGAAACTACTGAGGAGGAAAGGGATCTAGGAGTCACTATTTCAGATGACATAAAGGATAAATATAGTATTAATGGCACTATACTAGAAACTACTGAGGAGGAAAGGGATCTAGGAGTCACTATTTCAGGTGACATAAAGGATAAATATAGTATTAATGGCACTATACTGGGAACTACTGGGGAGGAAAGGGAACTAGGAGTCACTATCTCAGGTGACATAAAGGATAAATATAGTATTAATGGCACTATACTGGAAACTACTGAGGAGGAAAGGGATCTAGGAGTCACTATCTCAGGTGACATATAGGATAAATATAGTATTAATGGCACTATACTGGGAGATACTGAGGAGGAAAGGGATCTAGGAGTCACTATCTCAGGTGACAAAGGATAAATATAGTATTAATGGCACTATACTGGAAACTACTGAGGAGGAAAGGGATCTAGGAGTCACTATCTCAGGTGACATAAAGGATAAATATAGTATTAATGGCACTATACTGGAAACTACTGAGGAGGAAAGGGATCTAGGAGTCACTATTTCAGGTGGCATAAAGGATAAATATAGTATTAATGGCACTATACTGGAAACTACTGAGGAGGAAAGGGATCTAGGAGTCACTATTACAGGCGACATAAAGGATAAATATAGTATTAATGGCACTATACTGGAAACTACTGAGGAGGAAAGGGATCTAGGAGTCACTATTACAGGTGACATAAAGGATAAATATAGTATTAATGGCACTATACTGGAAACTACTGAGGAGGAAAGGGATCTAGGAGTCACTATTTCAGATGACATAAAGGATAAATATAGTATTAATGGCACTATACTGGAAACTACTGAGGAGGAAAGGGATCTAGGAGACACTATTTCAGGTGACATAAAGGATAAATATAGTATTAATGGCACTATACTGGGAACTACTGAGGAGGAAAGGGATCTAGGAGTCACTATCTCAGGTGACATAAAGGATAAATATAGTATTAATGGCACTATACTGGAAACTACTGAGGAGGAAAGGGATCTAGGAGTCACTATTTCAGGTGGCATAAAGGATAAATATAGTATTAATGGCGCTATACTGGAGACTACTGAGGAGGAAAGGGATCTAGGAGTCACTATTTCAGGTGGCATAAAGGATAAATATAGTATTAATGGGGCTATACTGGGAACTACTGAGGAGGAAAGGGATCTAGGAGTCACTATTTCAGGTGACATAAAGGATAAATATAGTATTAATGGCACTATACTGGAAACTACTGAGGAGGAAAGGGATCTAGGAGTCACTATTTCAGGTGACATAAAGGATAAATATAGTATTAATGGCACTATACTGGGAGATACTGAGGAGGAAAGGGATCTAGGAGTCACTATTTCAGGTCACATAAAGGATAAATATAGTATTAATGGCACTATACTGGAAACTACTGAGGAGGAAAGGGATCTAGGAGTCACTATTTCAGGTGACATAAAGGATAAATATAGTATTAATGGCACTATACTGGGAGATACTGAGGAGGAAAGGGATCTTGGAGTCACTATTTCAGGTGACATAAAGGATATATATAGTATTAATGGCACTATACTGGACACTACTGAGGAGGAAAGGGATCTAGGAGTCACTATTTCAGGTGACATAAAGGATAAATATAGTATTAATGGCACTATACTGGAAACCACTGAGGAGGAAAGGGATCTAGGAGTCACTATTTCAGATGACATAAAGGATAAATATAGTATAATGGCACTATACTAGAAACTACTGAGGAGGAAAGGGATCTAGGAGTCACTATTTCAGGTGACATAAAGGATAAATATAGTATTAATGGCACTATACTGGGAGCTACTGAGGAGGAAAGGGATCTAGGAGTCACTATCTTAGGTGACATAAAGGATAAATATAGTATTAATGGCACTATACTGGGAACTACTGAGGAGGAAAGGGATCTAGGAGTCACTATTTCAGGTGACATAGAGGATAAATATAGTATTAATGGCACTATACTGGAAACTACTGAGAAGGAAAGGAATCTAGGAGTCACTATTTCAGGTGACATAAAGGATAAATATAGTATAATGGCACTATACTGGAAACTACTGAGGAGGAAAGGGATCTAGGAGTCACTATTTCAGGTGACATAAAGGATAAATATAGTAATAATGGTGCTATACTGGAAACTACTGAGGAGGAAAGGGATCTAGGAGTCACTATCTCAGGTGACATAAAGGATATATATAGTATTAATGGCGCTATACTGGAGACTACTGAGGAGGAAAGGGATCTAGGAGTCACTATTTCAGGTGACATAAAGGATAAATATAGTATTAATGGCACTATACTGGAAACTACTGAGGAGGAAAGGGATCTAGGAGTCACTATTTCAGGTGACATAAAGGATAAATATAGTATTAATGGCACTATACTGGAAGCTACTGAGGAGGAAAGGGATCTAGGAGTCACTATTTCAGGTGACATAAAGGATAAATATAGTATTAATGGCGCTATACTGGGAACTACTGAGGAGGAAAGGGATCTAGGAGTCACTATCTCAGGTGACATAAAGGATAAATATAGTATTAATGGCACTATACTGGAAACTACTGAGGAGGAAAGGGATCTAGGAGTCACTATTTCAGGTGACATAAAGGATAAATATAGTATTAATGGCACTATACTGGAAACTACTGAGGAGGAAAGGGATCTAGGAGTCACTATTTCAGGTGACATAAAGGATAAATATAGTATTAATGGCACTATACTGGAGACTACTGAGGAGGAAAGGGATCTAGGAGTCACTATTTCAGGTGACATAAAGGATAAATATAGTATTAATGGCACTATACTGGTAACTACTGAGGAGGAAAGGGATCTAGGAGTCCCTATCTCAGGTGACATAAAGGATAAATATAGTATTAATGGCACTATACTGGAAACTACTGAGGAGGAAAGGGATCTAGGAGTCACTATCTCAGGTGACATAAAGGATAAATATAGTATTAATGACACTATACTGGAAACTACTGAGGAGGAAAGGGATCTAGGAGTCACTATCTCAGGTGACATAAAGGATAAATATAGTATTAATGGCGCTATAATGGAAACTACTGAGGAGGAAAGGGATCTAGGAGTCACTATTTCAGGTGACATAAAGGATAAATATATTATTAATGGCACTATACTGGAAACTACTGAGGAGGAAAGGGATCTAGGAGTCACTATCTCAGGTGACATAAAGGATAAATATAGTATTAATGGCGCTATAATGGAACTACTGAGGAGGAAAGGGATCTAGGAGTCACTATTTCAGGTGACATAAAGAATAAATATAGTATTAATGGCACTATACTGGAAACTACTGAGGAGGAAAGGGATCTAGGAGTCACTATCTCAGGTGACATAAAGGCAGGTAAGCAATGTAACAAGGCAATGAGGAAGGCTAGTCAGATGCTTGGCTGCATTGGGAGGGGAATCAGCAGCAGAAAGAAAGAAGTAATAATGCCACTGTATAGGTCATTGGTACGGCCTCATCTAGAATACTGTATTCAGTTCTGGAGGCCATATCTTCAAAAGGATATTAATACATTAGAAACTGTACAAAGAAGGGCAACTAAAATGGTGCATGGCCTACATCACAAAACTTACCCGGAAAGACTAAGAAATCTCTATGTATAGTTTGGAGCAGAGAAGGGAAAGAGGGGACATGATAGAAACTTTCAAATATATCAAGGGTTTTAACAAAGTCCAGGAGGGAAACATTCACCAAATGAAGAGAAGCAATAGGACACGAGGACATGCACTGAGACTGGAGGGGGGGAGGTTCAGGGGAAATTTGCGGAAAAATTATTTCACAGAAAGGGTAGTGGACAAGTGGAATAGCCTCCCATCAGAGGTGGTAGAGGCTAAGACAGTAGAGCAATTTAAACATGCACGGGATAGACATAAGGATATCCTTACAAAGAAATAAGGATCAAATAAGGTTAGAGATAAAAATAATATAAAAAAAAAAAAGGGGCAGACTAGATGGGCCAAGTGGTTCTTATCTGCCGACAAATTCTATGTTTCTATGTTTCTATATTTCTATGTTAGAGCACTGCAGGAAGTGTGTCAGAGCAATGCAGATAGAGTGTGTCAGAGCACTGCAGGAAGTATGTCAGAGCACTGCAGGAAGTATGTCAGAGCACTGCAGGAAGTGTGTCAGAGCACTGCAGATAGAGTATGTCAGAGCACTGCAGGAAGTGTGTCAGAGCACTGCAGATCGAGTGTGTCAGAGCAATGCTGGAAGTATGTCAGAGCACACCAGATAGTATGTCAGAGCACTGCAGGAAGTGTGTCAGAGCAATGCAGGAAGTGTGTCAGAGCACTGCAGGAAGTGTGTCAGAGCACTGCAGGAAGTATGTCAGAGCACTGCAGGAAGTATGTCAGAGCACTGCAGATAGAGTGTCAGAGCACTGCAGATAGAGTGTCAGAGCACTGCAGATAGAGTGTCAGAGCACTGCAGGAAGTGTGTCAGAGCACTGCAGGAAGTGTGTCAGAGCACTGCAGGAAGTGTGTCAGAGCACTGCAGGAAGTGTGTCAGAGCACTGCAGATAGTATGTCAGAGCACTGCAGGAAGTGTGTCAGAGCACTGCAGATAGAGTGTCAGGGCACTGCAGGAAGTGTGTCAGAGCACTGCAGGAAGTGTGTCAGAGCACTGCAGGAAGTGTGTCAGAGCACTGCAGATAGTATGTCAGAGCACTGCAGGAAGTGTGTCAGAGCTCTGCAGATAGAGTGTGTCAGAGCACTGCAGGAAGTGTGTCAGAGCACTGCAGGAAGTGTGTCAGAGCACTGGGGGTATACAGCAGTACAGTTCTTATCAGGGCTCGCATGCCCTGCTTTTATCTCGTCCTGACACACAGTACAACAGGGGTAAATGCGCCGTGTTCCCTGAACCAATCAGACTAGCTAATGAAATATAAATACAGCTTACATGTCAAACCAGACTTCCTTCTTCCTTTCATAGAACTATCATATAACAATCCCAGCTGCCTTCCTAACACACAAACTGCTTTATCATACACACATGTAGCCATGCTGATCCTTGCCGTAGCTTAGTCGCGGCATAAATATATTGCAGGTTGGTGTGGTAAGGTCATGCTTGCCTACATTATCTCTCTCCAGGAGATGCCCTGAGAGGAGAAGCATGTGGGTAGCAATGGGGGCGGGGCCGAGCAAATCATGTTGTTAGGCCCCTCCCCCTCACAGGGAAAAGTGCTCGGTTGGCTCGAATTTGCATACGGCAGTGCTACAATGATGCAATTACCATATGATTGTGTCAGTAGGCCACACCCCCTCTGTTGTGTCCACTTTTTTCATATTTATCTTCACATTCTACTCACTTTATTAGGAAGTGGGCAGAATGCGGGAGGGGGGCCCACTCTTTCGGGGCTGCAGGGGACTACCCATAATCCGGGTGTCTCCCACAGAATCTGCGAGAGTAGGCAAGTATGGCATACCCTCCAGCTGTACCTTTATGGCAGGTACTGTACCTTTTTTTTATGGTCTGTACCGATTTTTGGCTCTCCAAACTTCCATTGAAAGTATAGGAAAAAACAAGATTAATGGTAAGAACTTTCCATTGTTATATCTCTTTCTGCAAGGTACACTGGGCTCCACAGGGAATAACATCGGGGTGTAGAGTCGTATCTTGATCCGAGGCACTAACAGGCTAAAAGCTTTGACCTTCTTCCCAGAATGCATAGCGCCACCCCCTTTGTGAGTCCAATGCAGTAGCAGGCAAAAGAGACGACAACTGTTAGTAGCCACGTACACCACATTCTCACAACAAGAGAAGTGTCAGCGGCTAATGCCATACCAACCCAAAGAAGCTAAGTGCGTCAGGGTGGGCGCCCTGTGGAGCCCAGTGTACCTCGCAGAAAGAGATTTAACAACGGTAAGTTCTTACCATAAAACTCGTTTTCTGCTGAGGGGTACACTGGGCTCCACAAAGAATGGACAATGGGGATGTCCTAAAGCAGTTCCTTATGGGAGGGGATGCACTGAGCGGGCACAAGAACCCGGCGTCCAAAGGAAGCATCCTGGGAGGCGGAAGTATTGAAGGCATAGAACCTTATGAACGTGCTCACTGAGGACAACGTAGCCGCCTTGCACAATTGTTCAAGGGTTGCACCACGGCGGGCCACCCAAGAAGGTCCAACCGACCGAGTAGAATGGGCCTTTATGGTAGCAGGAGCTGGAAGACCTGTACATAAGCATGTGCAATCACCATTCTAATCCATCTGACCAGGGTCTGCTTGTGAGCAGGCCAGACACATTTGTGAAAACCAAACAGAACAAAGAGAGAATCCGACTTCCTGATGGAGGCAGTTCTCTTCACATAGATACGGAGAGCCCGTACCACATTCAAAGACCACTCTTTGGAAGATAAGTCAGGAGAGGCAAAGGCCGGAACCACGATCTCCTGATTAAGGTTGAAAGAAGACACCACCTTAGGTAAATACCCGGGACGTGTTCTAAGAACCACCCGATCACAGTGAAAAACAGATAAGGTGCCCTATAAGACAAGGCACCCAAATCCGACACCCATCTAGCAGAGGCAATAGCCAGCAGAAACAATACCTTAAGAGAAAGCCACTTAAGGTCTGCAGAATCAAGAGGCTCAAACGGAGACCCTTGCAATGCCTCCAGAACCACTGACAGGTCCCAAGGAGCCACAGGCAGGGCCATAAGGAGGTTGAATCCACAATATGCCCTGAGTGAATGTATGCACATCGGGTAAAGTCGCAATTTTTCTCTGAAACCAACCCGACTAGGCAGAAATATGAACCTTGATGGAGGCCAGACGAAGGCCCAAGTCCAGGCCCTGTTGTAGAAAGGCCAAAAGTTTGGCCGTACTAAACTTGTAAGCGTCATGATTGTTAGATGCGCACCAAGCAAAGTAAGAATTCCAGACCCTATGGTAAATCCGGCCAGAAACCTGTTTCCGGGCCTTTAACATGGTTTGAATGACCGCCTCAGAAAATCCTTTGGCCCTCAAGACGGAAGCTTCAAGAACCACGCCGTCAAAGCCAACCGGGCTAAATCCTGATATACACAGGGGCCCTGAACGAGGAGATCTGGGCGCTGTGGAAGAGGAGGGGACAGTATCGAGAGACCCTGAAGGTCTGAGAACCAATGTCGTCTGGGCCACGCGGGAGTGATCAGAAGTAGGATTTCTCCTTCTTGCTTGAACTTCCTTATTACTCTGGGCAGGAGTGACACTGGAGGGAACACGTATGGCAGCTGAAAGTTCCATGGAATTGCCAGTGCGTCCACGAACGCTGCTTGAGGATGCCTTGTCCTTGTTCCGAAAACCGGATCCTTGTGATTGTGTCAAGACGCTATCAGGTCCACATCTGCAGAGCCGGCCTTAGGCATAGGCAAACTAGGCAAATGCCTAGGGCATTTGGTATGCTTAGGGGCACCAGCAGCTTCTGCTGATTAATATGATATGCGGCATGCCTATATTCTGTGTGTGACTGCGGCTGTATCTGCATACGAAATACTACATTGCAGTGTATTCCTGGAAATCACTGTAATGTAGCATTTTGTATGCAGATACAGCCACAGTTGCACACAGAATATAGGCATGCTGCATATTATTTTAATCAGCAGAAGCTGCTTGTGCATCCTAGCCACATAGTAATGCAAATAAGATGCATTTTCAGAAACTAAAGGCGCCAGACGTTATCAGAGCTGCCAGATGACTCATGCCAGGCATCTTCTGCAGAACTAGTGGCGGTGTTAGGGGGCACCAGCCAAAATCTTGCCTAGGGCATCATATTGGTTAGGGCCGGCTTTGCAAATCTGGAAGGCCCCACCTGTCCACGAGGAGTTGAAACACTTCTGGATGGAGGCTCCACTCTCTGGCATGTACGTCCTGTCGACTGAGAAAGTTCGCTTCCCAGTTTAGGAACCCCGGAATGAATACTGCCGATATGGCTGGCAGATGGTGTTCCGCCCACTGAAGAATCTGTGATACTTCCCTCATTGGCATGCGGCTACAAGTGCCACCTTGATAATTGATGTGTGCAACCGTGGTGACGTTGTCTGACTGTACTTGAACAGGTCTGTTCTGTATTAAATGCTGGGCCAAGTTCAGTGAGTTGAACACCGCCCGCAATTCCAGAATGTTGATCGGGAGGAGAAACTCCTCCTTGGTCCACCGACCCTGAAGGGAGTGTTGCTCCAACACAGCACCCCAACCTCTCAGACTGGTATCCGTCGTCAGAAGGACCCAGTTGGAGATCCAGAAGGGATGACTCCTGCTCAATCGTTGGTCCTGAAGCCACCAGCTCAGGGACAGATGGACTTCCGGAGACAAGGAAATCAGGTGAGACCTGATCCGGTGAGGCAGGCCGTCCCACTTGGAAAGAATCAGCTTCTGCAGGGGGCAGGAATGGAATTGAGCGTGTCCAACAACGCCCCCAGGTGCACCATGCTCTGAGCAGGGACAGGGAAGATTTCTTCCAGTTGATGAGCCACCCATAGGTTTGTAGAAACCGGATAGTCAGATCCAGATGGCGTAGTAGAATTTCTGGGAAATTTGCCAGGATCAACAAGTCGTCCAGATACGGTAGGATCCTGACCCCTTGACGGCGGAGTACAGCCGTCATTACTGCCATGACCTTGGTGAAGACTTGCGGGGCCGTGGTCAAACCAAAAGGTAACGCCCAAAATTGGTAATTGAGGTTGCCAACCGCAAACCTCAGGTACTGCTGATGTGACACTGCAATCAGAATATGCAGGTAAGCATCCTGTATGTCCAGGGAGACCATATAGTCCCCAGGTTCCAAGGCCAGAACAATAGATCTAAGAGTTTCCATACGAAACTTGGAGACCTTCACAAATTTGTTCAAGGACTTGAGGTTGAGAATGGGCCAGGAAGACCCATTTGGTTTTGGGACTAGGAACAGTGGTGAATAGTACCCCTTGCCTCTCTGAGCCAGAGGCACCTGTATTACCACTCCTGTGTCCAGGAGGGACTGTACCACCGAATGAAGAGTTTTTGTCTTCACCTGATCCGAAGGGACGTCTGTCAGGCAAAATCGATGAGGGGGATGATTTCTGAAGGATACGGCGTAACCTCAAGTGACGACTTCCTGTTCCCAGGCATCGGAAGTGGTCTCCAACCATTCCTGGGTAAACCCTAGAAGTCGGCCCCCCACCCTGGGATCCCCCAGAGGGAGGCCTGCCCCGTCATGTGGCAGGCTTGTCAGTTTTAGAAGCAGGCTGACGGCCAGCCCAGGCCCGTTTGGGTTTGGGCTTATTGGGATTGGAAGTGCAAACCTGTTTCGGGTACACCTGACCTTCTGCTTTCCCTGAAGGATGAAAGGAGCAAAGGGAGTACTCTTAGCCTTTGGCACTGAAGGAGCAGTACTAGGTAGACATGCCATCTTAGCAGAAGCTAAGTCAGCCACTATCTTGTTGAGGTCTTCTCCAAAAAGAATGTCTCTCTTAATAAGGAGCACCTCCAGGAGTTTTCTTAGAGTCCAGATCCACCGACCAGGACCGCAACCAGAGAATCTTGCGAGCCAATATGGACGTAGTAGAAGCCTTGGGCAGCCAACCCAGCCAGTGTAGCAGTCCTGCAGCCCTATCAACCAGCCACAGAGGAGCTGAGACTCTGATCAATTCTTGGAGAGAGGAGTGTTCCCGTCTGTTTTTAGAAACCGCTACATGTAGAATTTCACCTGCTGAAAAGTGAGTGTGGTACGTTCTATTGAACGGAATATCTCTTACGTGTGATGATCAGAAGTATAAACGATAGCTTTATATGTGTGGTGATATAAAACGCCAAGTGAGTCTTGGTACGTTTATTTGTCCCTGTGAAGTGGTGGTGAGGAACTATCTCTATCTACTATCAAGAAACTCACACAACACAGGGCTCTTTTTCGCTGGAGAATTCACAGAAATTTTACCATAAAAAACAGTACCGCACATTTTGTGTTTATTTTTTTGTTTTTGCATGTATGCAACACCTGGAAGTCACTGGGACGACATAAAGAAATTAACAAAGGACTGCAAAGAATTCATGTGATGTACATTCTCATTGTATTCTCTGATAGTTATATGTTAGCACAGTAGTGCCTTTGAGCTTTCCTCCATCTTTCTATTTTAAGCATTTCTTTGTGTGATCTTGATTTGGGCAGATCATAGGAGGGTTAGGATTGGGCTGATACCTTGAGTGCGCCAGAATCCACACATTCTTTATTTTTAATGCCGTCTTAGCAGAAGCTAAGTCAGCCACTATCTTGTTGAGGTCTTCTCCAAAAAGAATGTCTCTCTTAATAAGGAGCACCTCCAGGGTTTTCTTAGAGTCCAGATCCACCGACCAGGACCGCAACCAGAGAATCTTGCGAGCCAATATGGACGTAGTAGAAGCCTTGGGCAGCCAACCCAGCCAGTGTAGCAGTCCTGCAGCCCTATCAACCAGCCACAGAGGAGCTGAGACTCTGATCAATTCTTGGAGAGAGGAGTGTTCCCGTCTGTTTTTAGAAACCGCTACATGTAGAATTTCACCTGCTGAAAAGTGAGTGTGGTACGTTCTATTGAACGAAATATCTCTTACGTGTGATGATCAGAAGTATAAACGATACCTTTATATGTGTGGTGATATAAAACGCCAAGTGAGTCTTGGTACGTTTATTTGTCCCTGTGAAGTGGTGGTGAGGAACTATCTCTATCTACTATCAAGAAACTCACACAACACAGGGCTCTTTTTCGCTGGAGAATTCACAGAAATTTTACCATAAAAAACAGTACCGCACATTTTGTGTTTATTTTTTTGTTTTTGCATGTATGCAACACCTGGAAGTCACTGGGACGACATAAAGAAATTAACAAAGGACTGCAAAGAATTCATGTGATGTACATTCTCATTGTATTCTCTGATAGTTATATGTTAGCACAGTAGTGCCTTTGAGCTTTCCTCCATCTTTCTATTTTAAGCATTTCTTTGTGTGATCTTGATTTGGGCAGATCATAGGAGGGTTAGGATTGGGCTGATACCTTGAGTGCGCCAGAATCCACACATTCTTTATTTTTAATGCCGTCTTAGCAGAAGCTAAGTCAGCCACTATCTTGTTGAGGTCTTCTCCAAAAAGAATGTCTCTCTTAATAAGGAGCACCTCCAGGGTTTTCTTAGAGTCCAGATCCTCCAACCAGGACCGCAACCAGAGAATCTGGCGAGCCAAGATGGACGTAGTAGAAGCCTTGGCCGCCAGAATACCGTCATCAGAAGCCGCCTCCTAAATGTAATGAGATGCTGTGACAATATACGACAGACATTGTCTGGCATGATCAGAAGCGTTGGAAGGTAGCTCCGCCTCCAGCTCCTGAGCCCACGCTTCAACAACCTCTGCAGCCCATGTCGCTGCAATAGTGGTCCTATGCGAGGCACCAGTGAGGGTGTAAATTGCCTTTAAACAACCCTCCACACGTTTATCCATCGGTTCAGCGAAGTGATGGTGGTTACAGGCAGAGCTGAGGATACAACCAGCTGCGCCACCTGCGAATCCACTGGCGGAGGTGTCTCCCAATTTTTACTTAGCTACGCCACGAGGGGATGGCGAGCCAGCATCTTCTTGTGAGATGTGACTTTCTTTCCTGGATTTTCCCTGGATTCCTGACGAATGTCAACTAAATGGTCAGAATGAGGTAAAACTTGTTTAACCACTTTCTGACATTTAAACCTGTCCGGTTTCTTAGGGGCAGCGTCAGGCTCCGGGTCATCAGTAATTTGAAGAATGGTCCTGATAGCCTCCAACAAGTCAGGAACATCCACCTGTGAGACAGACTCCCCATCAGAAGCATCAGGGTCAGAATCTGTGGGGTCAGTATATACGCCATCCTCATCAGACGAGGTATCTGGGACGTTGGTGGATTGTGAGGAAGTAATGGCCCGCTTAGAGGACCCCTTGGTCTTAGGCGGGCGAGGGTTATACTTCTGTGTAGTCAGTGATTGGTTCAATTGCTGTAACTGATTGGACAGTTGATCTGCCCATGGCGGGTTAACCGCAGGGACCATAAGGGTTGTACCGGCACAGGAGGTCCCATAGGGGACGTTAGTCTAGTTACCAGCATACTCAATAGCGTGGAAAAAGTAGCCCAAGGTGGGTCATTTTGAACTCCCGTTGCTACAGTCCCACTAGGGGGTAAGGATCCCCCAGAACCTGAACCCTCAGCTGCTATGTTATCCTGAAATGTGTCTGCAGCGTCACCACAACGCAATGTGGGATCAGCCCCAGCACTATTGCCCATTGTAGCTGACATATCTGAAAGTTCAATACAGGGCAACACAGTACAATGGCCCTCATTCCGAGTTGTTCGCTCGCTAGCTGCTTTTAGCAGCATTGCGCACGCTAGGCCGCCGCCCTCTGGGAGTGAATCTTAGCTTAGCAGAATAGCGAACGAAAGATTAGCAGAACTGCTACTAAATAATTCCCTGCAGTTTCTGAGTAGCTCCAGACATACTCCTAGACTGCGATCACCTCAGTCCGTTTAGTTCCTGGTTTGACGTCACAAACACGCCCTGCGTTCGGCCAGCCACTCCCCCATTTCTCCAGCCGCTCCTGCGTTTTTCCCTGGCACGCCTGCGTTTTTTAGCACATTCCCGGAAAACGCTCAGTTACCACCCAGAAACGCCCCTTTCCTGTCAATCACTCACCGATCAGCAGTGCGACTGAAAAGCGCCGCAGGATCCACAGCAAAACTGCTAAGTTTTTAGTTAAATAACTAAGCGCATGCGCCCTGCGTACCTTGCGCATGCGCAATTAGCAACAAATCGCAGCATAGCGAAAATAGGCAACAAGCGAACAACTCGGAATGACCCCCAATATCAGCAGCACAATACCTGACAAGAACCCCCTGTGCAGTGTAACAGCACAAACAGGGACTCAAGAGGTATATGGTAACTAAAAATCACAAAGACAAAAACACAGTGAGTATATCTTGTGAAATACCTATATTAAATGATAAACCTGACGTACTTAGCCCCCTCAGGTTATAGAATATAGGGATAGCAATCTGAGTGAGAGACACGAAATGGAGGTCACACAGCAGCTACATGCACACACACAGAGTCACATTGTACAATGCAGAAATTATGACATGCAATAAAACTGCACTGGACTAGCAATACAGAGTAGTACTAAGTATAGCTATACACTCAATAGATATAACAATGCACAGTAAAGACTGGATGTATATCACAGGGTACTTGTACTATATAACCCTGACTAAATGCACTGTCAGTAGACATGTAGAATACTTAAGTGTCCTGTAAAATGCACAGCGCTGACAACCAGGCGGCTTTACAGAGGAGGATTTGCCCAAACAGTCCCAGGATTAGCTCTGCTTGTCCTAATGGCGCCCAAACGCTGGCAGGGAGTGAGGGTGAGATATGCAGCTCCAGGGCAGGAACATTTACTCTAAATGGCGCACTGGGGCTGGGGGAGGGGCTACAGGTCAGAGCCTTATCCCCCTGCTGGACTTCACCATCGGGTACTGGGGGCTTATAGAAATGGTTTATGAGAGAAAACCGACCTGTGCCCTTGCCCTGGTGGTCTAGTGGGGTCCCTGTACTGCCACAGTGTACGCGCCAGCGCGCGCGGCCCACCTCCCAACGGCCGCGCGGGATCGCGATTTACAGTGGGTCCCGCCGGGGCACCCACTTACCTCCTCCTTGAGTGCGGCCACGCGATCCTGGAGAACAGCGGTCATGTGTGTGACTAACTGGAAAAAAACGGAGCCTCCGCTGTAAGTACCCGGCAATTAGGGCGCGGGAGTGTACAGCGCGGCTGGGGGAGGTGATGGAGCTGCAGCAGGAGATGTGTGACTGACATCTAACACAGTCAGTGTCTCTGCTGCGGCCCTTGAAGTCTTCATTTTTCTTTAAAAGCTTCTTCTCAGGGCTGCTGGAGCAGCCCCCCTGTTGTATGCTTGCACTGCATGGCACCAACTACAAAACTGAGTTCCTGTGCACGGAGGAAGGGTGAAATAGGAGGCGGCGCTATGCATCTCGGGAAGAAGGTCAAAGCTTTGAGCCTGTTGGTGCCTCGGATCAAGATCCTACTCTACACTAGTGATGAGCGGGTTCGGATCCTCGGAATCCGACCCGCCCGAACTTCACTTTTTTTTTACACGGGTCCGAGCGACTCGGATCCTCCCGCCTTGCTCGGTTAACCCGAGCGCGCCCGAACGTCATTATCCCGCTGTCGGATTCTCGCGAGACTCGGATTTTATATAAGGAGCCGCGCGTCGCCGCCATTTTCACACGTGCATTGAGATTGATAGGGAGAGGACGTGGCTGGCGTCCTCTCCGTTATAGTAGAACACAGAGTGACTTAGTTAGTTATAATTGTGGGGAGGATTGGGGACGGGGAGCAGCTGGAGTACAGTGCAGGGTTTTGATTATACCACCAGTGAGTTTAATCCTTTGTTTCTCTGCCTGAAAAAAACGCTCCGACCACCATATCTGTTCTCACTCAGTGTGCTGCACTGCTGCATGATATATCTGTGCTGAGTGCACTGCTCTGCTCACACTGCCTAATTGTGGGGACTGGGGAGCAGTTATAGCAGGAGTACAGTGCACAGTTTTGCTGACAGTGACCACCAGTCCAGTATACGTTTGTCTGCCTGAAAAACAATCCTGTGGGGTTTTTTTTTCTTCATACTAGTTTAGCAGTCTGCTGACAGTGTCCACCAGGTCCGTTATACAGTATATTATATATATAAGCAGCAGTACGGTAGGCCACGGCTGTATCTACAACATAAAAAAACATAAAAACAGCGCTAATAAAGAAATTGAAAAACAGGTGTTTCCTTAAAAAGAATTATATACGTTTTAATATTTCATATAAATAAAAGAGAAACTCTCATGGATATACACCATAGATTAATGGAGCCTCTAAAGCCAGTCTCTGACCCTCGACAGGTAAATGTACACACCTCTTAAAATAAACAATGTCCCTGTGACCGGTCACAATATCAATAGGATCCTCAATTTGGATATGCAGACGAGTCCAATCTTGTAATATATTTACCAGGAATATAGTGGATGGCCGGGTATCCCACCTAGCGAAGATGCAGAGGCTAACTCAGATCCAACGCCGATGTTTATGGTGGTTTTCCCTCTATTAATTTTCCACATCCATGGATTAGAGATGTCCAAGATGGCGGTGACTGCAATGGTGTCCTGGAGGTGACTGAGGTGTCTGGGTCAGGGCTGGATACCAGCCCTGACCCAGACACCTCAGTCACCTCCAGGACACCATTGCAGTCACCGCCATCTTGGACATCTCTAATCCATGGATGTGGAAAATTAATAGAGGGAAAACCACCATAAACATCGGCGTTGGATCTGAGTTAGCCTCTGCATCTTCGCTAGGTGGGATACCCGGCCATCCACTATATTCCTGGTAAATATATTACAAGATTGGACTCGTCTGCATATCCAAATTGAGGATCCTATTGATATTGTGACCGGTCACAGGGACATTGTTTATTTTAAGAGGTGTGTACATTTACCTGTCGAGGGTCAGAGACTGGCTTTAGAGGCTCCATTAATCTATGGTGTATATCCATGAGAGTTTCTCTTTTATTTATATGAAATATTAAAACGTATATAATTCTTTTTAAGGAAACACCTGTTTTTCAATTTCTTTATTAGCGCTGTTTTTATGTTTTTTTATGTTGTTTTTGCAGTATATGAGAGATTGACTACCTCTCACTCTAACAGCTGCTTAGAGAACCAGCACAATCTTAGCGCCAGAACGTGTATCAAGCAATTGATACAAATTCTACCACTTTTTCTTGCATAGCACACGGCTGTATCTACCTCTGTGTCATCAGTGCACTCGTCGTCCATAAGTAATATAATACTATACTATCCATCCATCTACATTGTATACCTGTGTTGTTGTTTTTTTCTTCATACTAGTTTAGCAGTCTGCTGACAGTGTCCACCAGGTCCGTTATACAGTATATTATATATATAAGCAGCAGTACGGTAGGCCACGGCTGTACCTACCTCTGTGTCGTCAGTGCACTCGTCGTCCATAAGTAATATAATACTATACTATCCACCCATCTACATTGTATACCTGTGGTGGCTTTTAGTTGTGCGCAAAATATGGAGAACAAAAATGTGGAGGTTAAAAAAATAGGGAAAGATCAAGATCCACTTCCACCTCGTGCTGAAGCTGCTGCCACTAGTCATGGCCGAGACGATGAAATGCCATTAACGTCGTCTGCCAAGGCCGATGCCCAATGTCATAGTACAGAGCATGTAAAATCCAAAGCACAAAAGATCAGTAAAAAAATGACCCAAAAATCAAAATTAAAAGCGTCTGAGGAGAAGCGTAAACTTGCCAATATGCCATTTACGACACGGAGTGGCAAGGAACGGCTGAGGCCCTGGCCTATGTTCATGGCTAGTGGTTCAGCTTCACATGAGGATGGAAGCACTCATCCTCTCGCTAGAAAAAAGAAAAGACTTGCGGCAAAAGCACAGCAAAGAACTGTGCGTTCTTCGAAATCACAAATCCCAAAGTAGAGTCCAATTGTGTCGGTTGCGATGCCTGACCTTCCCAACACTGGACGGGAAGAGCTTGCGCCTCTTTTTTTCTTTGCGTCATGTGCTGTTTGGGGAGTATTTTTTGGAAGGGCCATCCTGCGTGAGATGGGCCAGGTGTTTGTGCCGGCCACTAGGGTCGCTTAGCTTACTCACACAGCTACCTCATTGCGCCTCTTTTTTTCTTTGCGTCATGTGCTGTTTGGGGAGTATTTTTTGGAAGGGCCATCCTGCCTGACACTGCAGTGCCACTCCTAGATGGGCCAGGTGTTTGTGTCGGCCACTTGTGTCGCTTAGCTTAGCCATCCAGCGACCTCGGTGCAAATTTTAGGACTAAAAATAATATTGTCAGGTGTGAGGTGTTCAGAATAGACTGGAAATGAGTGGAAATTATGGTTATTGAGGTTAATAATACTATGGGATCAAAATGACCCCCAAATTCAATGATTTAAGCTGTTTTTTAGGGTTTTTTGAAAAAAACACCCGAATCCAAAACACACCCGAATCCGACAAAAAAAATTCGGTGAGGTTTTGCCAAAACGCGTTCGAACCCAAAACACGGCCGCGGAACCGAACCCAAAACCAAAACCCGAAAAATTTGCCGTGCACATCACTACTCTACACCCCAATGGCATTCCCTGTGGAGCCCAGTGTACCCCGCAGCAGAAAGGCCTTTACCCGTGGCCATGCCCCATTTTGAATTTGTACCGATTTTTATGTGTAAAATGTTGGAGGGTATGGTATGGGTAAGGCGTAATATGGCGTGCTTAGGTGCAGGAGGATCCACAGCATGCAAGTCACAGCTTCACCACTGGGTGGCAGTTGCTCTACTAATGAAAACTATAGTGCAGGCTTTTTCAACCAGTGTGCCGTGGCACACTAGTGTGCCGTGACCAGTTGCAAGGTGTGCCGCAGAGCCAGAGCAGCTTCCTGCACCTTCAGAGTGAACTGTTGGCCCGGGCTCTTCTTAGAGGATCAGTCATGCTCCGGCCATGACCTATGCCTTGAAAACGATGTGATATCATAGGTCACAGCCGCCGCGTCTCACCACCCAGCCCACCCGCCTGCATACACATCTTCCAGTTACCGCCTGCATACACATCTTCCAGTTACCGCCTGCATACACAGCTTTCCTTCCCACCCACATCCACACCTGCCCGACCGCCCGCTGCTCAGTATTCGCAGCACTACACTATGAACAACCCCCGCCACTGAGGGACAGGGAGGAGGACAGCTAATCAGTAGGGGCTAATATTTGTTATGTTATTTCTCCTGTGGGGAGCAATAGGATTTATGGGGGGGAACAATGTGAATAATTCATGTGGGGAGCAATAGGATTTATGTGGGGAGAAATGTGATTGATTTATGTGTGAGCAACATGATTTATGTGGGGAGCAATGCGATTTATGTAGGGAGTAACATGATTTATGTGGGGAATAATGTGATTGGCCTACACAGGAAAATCAATGTATGTGTGGATTCTGTGTTTACTGTGATGGCCAATGTGTGTTTTTAGTTTTTTTTCTGTGGGGAACTGATGGTGTGCCTTGGCAATTTTAAAATATTGTTCGGTGTGCCGCGAGTAAAAAAAAGGTTGAAAATCACTGCTATAGTGGAATACAAGAGCTGCAGATGGATATGGCACTACAGTATACAGTACAACAGCAAGCCCTGACAAGCGGGCCACTCACGGACTGCACTGTAAAGGTCTAGGGTGTAAATAAAGTTCTCCTTGTAATACAGGAATACTGCACGGCGGTCTATGAAATCACTGAAGCGCCGGGGACACAGTGATTCAGTGATAGCATGCGCTACAAATGAACAGTTCCAGGGCAGCAGGGCAGGAACAACAACCGCACACAGTCACAGCAAAGTATCATTACAATCAGTGACATCACTAAGTGCACAGCTGGACTTGCGTGGCTGCCGTGGCCTGCTGGTATCGTTAGTGCTTAGCATACCCTGAACTGACGGACGTTTACACTTATTTAGAATTCTATTGTTATCTAGTTTTATACTAGAGATGTATTTCTGTACATTACAAATGTCATTACACACTGCGCTTTGTGCCACGCATATGGTCCTTGAAATTTTGGCAGTGATAGGCGGTAGTGGCACAGCCGCCATCTTGGCCATGTGGTCCGGGTCTCCGGCCACAGGGACCTAGTCGTGTAGAAGGAATAGAGTATTTATTAATAAAAACTGTAATGTAATGTCCAAGCAATGAGGATATATTACTAAGATTCTTACCTGATAATGGATATTATAGTGATCTTACCATAATAGGGAAATAATGTTCCATAGATAACGATCAGTTGTGATATCTCTTATATAATCCTCATCGCCGCACATAACACTATGATACGCTCCGACATTTACCACCTCCAGTAATCATTTCCGCCTGTGCTAATACATCCGTGTCCCCTACAGGAACTGGTGTGCCTACGTGGTGACCCGCACCGTGAGCTGTATGGTGGAAGATGGGGTAGAGACCTACGTAAAGCCAGAATACCAGCCCTGCATCTGGGGGCAGATCCAGTGCCCACGCACAGTCATGTGAGTATGAAACATTATGGGCCCCGTAGCAACATACTGAAGGGGCCACAGCCCAATTATTCTAGGAGACAACTCTTTCTTCCATATTGTAGTGTCCTAATTAATGGTATTCCCCATAGTAACGCCTAGCTAAAGGTATTCCCCATAGTAGTGTCTAGCTAATGGTATTCCCCATAGTAGTGTCTAGCTAATGGTATTCCCCATAGTAACGCCTAGCTAAAGGTATTCCCCATAGTAACGCCTAGCTAAAGGTATTCCCCATAGTAACGCCTAGCTAAAGGTATTCCCCATAGTAGCATCTAGCTAATGGTATTCCCCATAGTAGTGTATAGCTAATGGTATTCCCCATAGTAGCATCTAGCTAATGGTATTCCCCATAGTAGTGTCTAGCTAATGGTATTCCCCATAGTAGTGTATAGCTAATGGTATTCCCCATAGTAGCATCTAGCTAATGGTATTCCCCATAGTAGTGTATAGCTAATGGTATTCCCCATAGTAGCATCTAGCTAATGGTATTCCCCATAGTAGTGTATAGCTAATGGTATTCCCCATAGTAGCATCTAGCTAATGGTATTCCCCATAGTAGCGTCTAGCTAATGGTATTCCCCATAGTAGCGCCTAGCTAAAGGTATTCCCCATAGTAGTGTCTAGCTAATGGTATTCCCCATAGTAGCGCCTAGCTAAAGGTATTCCCCATAGTAGTGTATAGCTAATGGTATTCCCCATAGTAGCGCCTAGCTAAAGGTATTCCCCATAGTAGCGTCTAGCTAATGGTATTCCCCATAGTAGTGCCTAGCTAAAGGTATTCCCCATAGTAGCATCTAGCTAATGGTATTCCCCATAGTAGCGCCTAGCTAATGGTATTCCCCATAGTAACGCCTAGCTAAAGGTATTCCCCATAGTAGCGCCTAGCTAAAGGTATTCCCCATAGTAGCGCCTAGCTAAAGGTATTCCCCATAGTAGCGCCTAGCTAAAGGTACTCCCCATAGTAACGCCTAGCTAAAGGTATTCCCCATAGTAACGCCTAGCTAAAGGTATTCCCCATAGTAGTGCCTAGCTAAAGGTATTCCCCATAGTAGTGTATAGCTAAAGGTATTCCCCATAGTAGCGCCTAGCTAAAGGTATTCCCCATAGTAGTGTATAGCTAAAGGTATTCCCCATAGTAGCACCTAGCTAATGGTATTCCCCATAGTAGTGCCTAGCTAATAGTATTCCCCATAGTAGCGCCTAGCTAATGGTATTCCCCATAGTAGTGCCTAGTTAATAGTATTCCCCATAGTAGTGCCTAGCTAATGCTAATGTTATACCCTAGAGTAGTGCCCTAGTTAGTGTTATGCCCTAGAGTAGTGTCCTAGTTAATGTTATGCCCTAGAGTAGGGCCCTAGTTAATGTTATACCCTAGAGTAGGGCCCTAGTTAATGTTATACCCTAGAGTAGGGCCCTAGTTAATGTTATACCCTAGAGTAGGGCCCTAGTTAATGTTATACCCTAGAGTAGTGTCCTAGTTAATGTTATGCCCTAGAGTAGTGCCCTAGTTAATGTTATGCCCTAGAGTAGTGCCCTAGTTAATGTTATACCCTAGAGTAGTGTCCTAGTTAATGTTATGCCCTAGAGTAGTGTCCTAGTTAATGTTATACCCTAGAGTAGTGCCCTAGTTAATGTTAAGCCCTAGAGTAGTGTGCTAGTTAATGTTAAGCCCTAGAGTAGGGCCCTAGTTAATGTTATACCCTAGAGTAGGGCCCTAGTTAATGTTATACCCTAGAGTAGTGCCCTAGTTAATGTTATACCCTAGAGTAGTGCCCTAGTTAATGTTATGCTTTAGAGTAGTGTCCTAGTTAATGTTATACCCTAGAGTAGTGCCCTAGTTAATGTTATACCCTAGAGTAGTGCCCTAGTTAATGTTATGCTTTAGAGTAGTGTCCTAGTTAATGTTATACCCTAGAGTAGGGCCCTAGTTAATGTTATACCCTAGAGTAGGGCCCTAGTTAATGTTATACCCTAGAGTAGGGCCCTAGTTAATGTTATACCCTAGAGTAGGGCCCTAGTTAATGTTATACCCTAGAGTAGGGCCCTAGTTAATGTTATACCCTAGAGTAGTGTCCTAGTTAATGTTATGCCCTAGAGTAGTGCCCTAGTTAATGTTATGCCCTAGAGTAGTGCCCTAGTTAATGTTATACCCTAGAGTAGTGTCCTAGTTAATGTTATGCCCTAGAGTAGTGTCCTAGTTAATGTTATACCCTAGAGTAGTGCCCTAGTTAATGTTAAGCCCTAGAGTAGTGTCCTAGTTAATGTTAAGCCCTAGAGTAGGGCCCTAGTTAATGTTATACCCTAGAGTAGGGCCCTAGTTAATGTTATACCCTAGAGTAGTGCCCTAGTTAATGTTATACCCTAGAGTAGTGCCCTAGTTAATGTTATGCTTTAGAGTAGTGTCCTAGTTAATGTTATACCCTAGAGTAGTGCCCTAGTTAATGTTATACCCTAGAGTAGTGCCCTAGTTAATGTTATGCTTTAGAGTAGTGTCCTAGTTAATGTTATACCCTAGAGTAGGGCCCTAGTTAATGTTATACCCTAGAGTAGTGCCCTAGTTAATGTTAAGCCCTAGAGTAGGGCCCTAGTTAATGTTATACCCTAGAGTAGTGCCCTAGTTAGTGTTATGCCCTAGAGTAGTGTCCTAGTTAATGTTATACCCTAGAGTAGGGCCCTAGTTAATGTTATACCCTAGAGTAGTGTCCTAGTTAATGTTATGCCCTAGAGTAGTGTCCTAGTTAATGTTATACCCTAGAGTAGTGCCCTAGTTAATGTTAAGCCCTAGAGTAGTGTCCTAGTTAATGTTAAGCCCTAGAGTAGGGCCCTAGTTAATGTTATACCCTAGAGTAGTGCCCTAGTTAGTGTTATACCCTAGAGTAGGGCCCTAGTTAATGTTATACCCTAGAGTAGGGCCCTAGTTAGTGTTATGCCCTAGAGTAGTGTCCTAGTTAATGTTATGCCCTAGAGTAGTGTCCTAGTTAATGTTATACCCTAGAGTAGTGCCCTAGTTAATGTTAAGCCCTAGAGTAGTGCCCTAGTTAATGTTATACCCTAGAGTAGTGCCCTAGTTAATGTTAAGCCCTAGAGTAGTGCCCTAGTTAATGTTAAGCCCTAGAGTAGTGCCCTAGTTAATGTTATACCCTAGAGTAGGGCCCTAGTTAATGTTATGCCCTAGAGTAGTGCCCTAGTTAATGTTATACCTTAGAGTAGTGCCCTAGTTAATGTTATGCCCTAGAGTAGTGCCCTAGTTAATGTTATACCCTAGAGTAGTGCCCTAGTTAATGTTATGCTTTAGAGTAGTGTCCTAGTTAATGTTATACCCTAGAGTAGTGCCCTAGTTAATGTTATGCCCTAGAGTAGTGCCCTAGTTAATGTTATACCCTAGAGTAGTGCCCTAGTTAATGTTATGCCCTAGAGTAGTGCCCTAGTTAATGTTATACCCTAGAGTAGTGCCCTAGTTAATGTTATACCCTAGAGTAGTGCCCTAGTTAATGTTATGCTTTAGAGTAGTGTCCTAGTTAATGTTATGTCCTAGAGTAGTGCCCTAGTTAATGTTATGCTTTAGAGTAGTGTCCTAGTTAATGTTATGCCCTAGAGTAGTGCCCTAGTTAGTGTTATGCCCTAGAGTAGTGCCCTAGTTAATGTTTTGCCCTAGAGTAGTGTCCTAGTTAATGTTATACCCTAGAGTAGTGCCCTAGTTAATGTTTTGCCC
Organism: Pseudophryne corroboree; assembly: GCF_028390025.1. Lineage (NCBI taxonomy): Eukaryota > Metazoa > Chordata > Amphibia > Anura > Myobatrachidae > Pseudophryne > Pseudophryne corroboree. Next base: position 5,499,576 of record NC_086447.1, on the reverse strand, counting down.
TAGAGTAGTGTCCTAGTTAATGTTATGCCCTAGAGTAGGGCCCTAGTTAATGTTATGCCCTAGAGTAGTGCCCTAGTTAATGTTATACCCTAGAGTAGTGCCCTAGTTAATGTTTTGCCCTAGAGTAGTGTCCTAGTTAATGTTATGCCCTAGAGTAGGGCCCTAGTTAATGTTATACCCTAGAGTAGTGTCCTAGTTAGTGTTATGCCCTAGAGTAGTGCCCTAGTTAATGTTATACCCTAGAGTGGTGCCCTAGTTAATGTTATACCCTAGAGTAGGGCCCTAGTTAATGTTATGCTTTAGAGTAGTGCCCTAGTTAATGTTTTGCCCTAGAGTAGTGCCCTAGTTAATGTTATACCCTAGAGTAGTGCCCTAGTTAATGTTATGCCCTAGAGTAGTGTCCTAGTTAATTTTATACCCTAGAGTAGTGCCCTAGTTAATGTTATGCTTTAGAGTAGTGCCCTAGTTAATGTTATACCCTAGAGTAGTGCCCTAGTTAATGTTATGCTTTAGAGTAGTGCCCTAGTTAATTTTATACCCTAGAGTAGTGCCCTAGTTAATGTTGTGCCCTAGAGTAGTGCCCTAGTTAATGTTATGTCCTAGAGTAGTGCCCTAGTTAATGTTATGCTTTAGAGTAGTGTCCTAGTTAATGTTATGCCCTAGAGTAGTGCCCTAGTTAGTGTTATGCCCTAGAGTAGTGCCCTAGTTAATGTTTTGCCCTAGAGTAGTGTCCTAGTTAATGTTATACCCTAGAGTAGTGCCCTAGTTAATGTTTTGCCCTAGAGTAGTGTCCTAGTTAATGTTATGCCCTAGAGTAGGGCCCTAGTTAATGTTATGCCCTAGAGTAGTGCCCTAGTTAATGTTATACCCTAGAGTAGTGCCCTAGTTAATGTTTTGCCCTAGAGTAGTGTCCTAGTTAATGTTATGCCCTAGAGTAGGGCCCTAGTTAATGTTATACCCTAGAGTAGTGTCCTAGTTAGTGTTATGCCCTAGAGTAGTGCCCTAGTTAATGTTATACCCTAGAGTGGTGCCCTAGTTAATGTTATACCCTAGAGTAGGGCCCTAGTTAATGTTATGCCCTAGAGTAGGGCCCTAGTTAATGTTATACCCTAGAGTAGTGTCCTAGTTAATGTTATGCCCTAGAGTAGTGTCCTAGTTAATGTTATGCTTTAGAGTAGTGCCCTAGTTAATGTTAAGCCCTAGAGTAGTGCCCTAGTTAATGTTATGCCCTAGAGTAGTGTCCTAGTTAATGTTATACCCTAGAGTAGTGTCCTAGTTAATGTTATGCCCTAGAGTAGTGTCCTAGTTAATGTTATACCCTAGAGTAGTGTCCTAGTTAATGTTATGCCCTAGAGTAGTGCCCTAGTTAATGTTAAGCCCTAGAGTAGTGTCCTAGTTAATGTTATACCCTAGAGTAGGGCCCTAGTTAATGTTATGCCCTAGAGTAGTGCCCTAGTTAATGTTAAGCCCTAGAGTAGTGCCCTAGTTAATGTTATGCCCTAGAGTAGTGCCCTAGTTAATGTTATGCCCTAGAGTAGTGCCCTAGTTAATGTTATGCTTTAGAGTAGTGCCCTAGTTAATGTTAAGCCCTAGAGTAGTGCCCTAGTTAATGTTATGCCCTAGAGTAGTGCCCTAGTTAATGTTAAGCCCTAGAGTAGTGCCCTAGTTAATGTTATGCCCTAGAGTAGTGCCCTAGTTAATGTTATGCTTTAGAGTAGTGCCCTAGTTAATGATAAGCCCTAGAGTAGTGCCCTAGTTAATGTTATGCCCTAGAGTAGTGCCCTAGTTAATGTTAAGCCCTAGAGTAGTGCCCTAGTTAATGTTATGCCCTAGAGTAGTGTCCTAGTTAATGTTAAGCCCTAGAGTAGTGCCCTAGTTAATGTTAAGCCCTAGAGTAGTGGCCTAGTTAATGTTATGCTTTAGAGTAGTGCCCTAGTTAATGTTAAGCCCTAGAGTAGTGCCCTAGTTAATGTTATGCCCTAGAGTAGTGCCCTAGTTAATGTTATGCCCTAGAGTAATGCCCTAGTTAATGTTATGCCCTAGAGTAGTGCCCTAGTTAATGTTATGCCCTAGAGTAGTGTCCTAGTTAATGTTATACCCTAGAGTAGTGCCCTAGTTAATGTTATGCTTTAGAGTAGTGTCCTAGTTAATGTTATGCTTTAGAGTAGTGTCCTAGTTAATGTTATGCTTTAGAGTAGTGCCCTAGTTAATGTTATACCCTAGAGTAGTGTCCTAGTTAATGTTATACCCTAGAGTAGTGCCCTAGTTAATGTTATGCCCTAGAGTAGTGCCCTAGTTAATGTTATGCTTTAGAGTAGTGCCCTAGTTAATGTTAAGCCCTAGAGTAGTGCCCTAGTTAATGTTATGCCCTAGAGTAGTGCCCTAGTTAATGTTAAGCCCTAGAGTAGTGCCCTAGTTAATGTTATGCCCTAGAGTAGTGTCCTAGTTAATGTTAAGCCCTAGAGTAGTGCCCTAGTTAATGTTAAGCCCTAGAGTAGTGGCCTAGTTAATGTTATGCTTTAGAGTAGTGCCCTAGTTAATGTTAAGCCCTAGAGTAGTGCCCTAGTTAATGTTATGCCCTAGAGTAGTGCCCTAGTTAATGTTATGCCCTAGAGTAGTGCCCTAGTTAATGTTATGCTTTAGAGTAGTGTCCTAGTTAATGTTTTGCCCTAGAGTAGTGTCCTAGTTAATGTTATGCTTTAGAGTAGTGTCCTAGTTAATGTTATGCTTTAGAGTAGTGTCCTAGTTAATGTTTTGCCCTAGAGTAGTGTCCTAGTTAATGTTATGCTTTAGAGTAGTGTCCTAGTTAATGTTATACCCTAGAGTTGTGTCCTAGTTAATGTTATGCTTTAGAGTAGTGCCCTAGTTAATGTTATGCCCTAGAGTAGTGCCCTAGTTAATGTTATACCCTAGAGTAGTGTCCTAGTTAATGTTAGTGTGGCCGGAGAGACCCCCAGCCACGAGGCAAATGGCCGCCCTGGCACTGAAGGGGTTAATCCCTAGTGCCCGGCGCCATTTTTAAGGACAAAGGGCGCTTGGCGCCAGATTTAAAAAATGTATTGTGGGCGCTAGGCGCCGTGTTTTATTAATGTCAAAAATGTATTTTTTAAGTGTGCCGTGGTCCCGGACCCCTCCGGAGACCACGGCAGGGAGCACAGCCCCCGGCGCGCTCAGCAGAGTGTGCACGCCGGGGGAGAGGAGGCAGCCGCTGACCGCCGGAGTCCGGGAGCTCCGCTCCCGGCAGCGGTCAGTGTAGCCCCGGGCGCACTGGAGTGTGCGCCGGGGAGAAGGGTGAGCGCTGCGGCTGGGAGCTCGGCTCCCGCTGCAGTGCTCTATGTGAGAGCCGCCGCTGGGGGCCGGGAGCTCTGCTCCCGGCGCCTCAGCCCAGCACGGGTGGCCAGCCGCAGCAGCCGGGACGGACGTCCCGGGCTGCTAGCCGGCGAGGGGGGTGCGCTGCAGCCCGGCTCCCCGCCGGACGCTGCAGCGAGGCTACCAGACAGGCGCCGCTCATGGGGGACCGGGCTAGCCGGCTCCCTAGCGGCGTGGCTGAAATTAGGCTGCCCAGCAGGATGGTGAGCGCTGGGGTCCGGGAGCTACGCTCCCGGCGCCTCAGCGCTGAAACAAAGCCAGAGTCACGGCGGCCGGGACAAGTGTCCCGGGCCGCCGGGCTTAGGTACAGGGGGGTGCGCCGCTGCGTGCGGCGAGGCCACAAAGGTAGTGCCACACTGGGGGGACAGGGAGAGCCAGCTCCCTGGACCCCAGTGGCAGGAAGACAGGCTGGAGGATGGGGGAAGCCAGCCCCATACCTCCAGCACACAGAGAGCCCTAGCAGCCAGGCTGCAGGGCTAGGGAAGGCACTGCAGTGCCTGAGTATGTAGAGTCTGTGCAGGGCACAGGCTCAGTGTATAGTTACAGGGAAATGTACAGTGTGATTTAAAATGTAATGTATTTAAAGATAAAAATGCACTTACTTGATTGTGTGTCCCAGGAGGGGGGAATCCATAGCTGTGCAGGCTGATGGATTCTCCCAGACCTTTTCCCTAAAAACGGAATGCTTTCCCATCCAGCCTCACAGTTCCAATGGGCACAGGGAGAAAGAGAAGCAGCTTAGCTATAAAACAAGCTGAGTGGTTTCTTGGAGCTCCATGGAGATCAGCCGTAGTGCCAAGAAACCTGGACCGGGGAGCCCGGCTGCCCAGCTCTGGAGCCCAAATCCAGGCTGCAGGCAGTGAGAGGGGTCCCGGGCAGGTTTCTGGAAGTCAGATTTAGGAGGGAAAACTTCCCCCCAGCCAGACTGGACGGCACCGGGGAGTATCCTGATTCTCCAAGGTAGGAGCGTCAAAGGAGACCGACCACTCCCCACTGTCCATAGGGAACAATGTTAGGTGTGCATGAGACCAGAGCATGCACAGCTCATGGGTAAACATTGATTGGTTGTACACCACAGGGCGGGCTTACCCCCTGTGGTAAGGGGTCTTGGAGAGGGATAAAAGAAGGGCAGTTGGCCCATAGGAGTGTGTATTGTAACATCTTCTTCTGCTGAAAAGATCTTGATTGTATGCTGTTGCCCCTAGCAATAGGGAGGAGCCTTTTTAAAGGTTATTTGAGCAATAAACACCTTTGCCTCAAGAAGACTGCTTCATCTTGTGACCAACAGGGTTAGGCCAAACCTAGCCCCGTTCTCCGGCTGTCCAGGGAAGCACCTGACGTCTCCAAGCTCCGCCTTCCGCCAGCTACCGGTAGAGGCCTAGCAAGTGGCAAGTGGGGATTCGTCGACACCACACAGGTGTGGTAAAGCAGTGCGTCGGCACATACAGAGCAGAACCGTGGTTCCAAACGCCACGGCAGGTTAGGAGTTTGGTGGTGGCAGCGAGAACCCGCCCACAGCGCAGTGGGTGGAGTCAGTAACAGGCGGTTACTGACGGTAAGCGGGAATCCCCTATGTGGTCAGGCCTCGTGCGGCTTGACCTTCCATTCTGTGCGCAGTCAACGGGACGCGGAAGCTGCGAGTGCTTCCGTACGGTATCGTCCTGTCACAGAAATTGGTGGCATAGTGGTGGGATAATCCCAGGCGGCTTTTCATCACCTGATTGGAGAAGCTGAGTTACTCAGGAGAGGAGTAACTGCAGCGCAGGAGAACGCACAAGATGGCGGAATTCAGCGGAATGTCCAAGGAGGATCTGGAGATCGTATGCCAGGGGAAGGGTGTGGAAATCCCTTCCAACGCGTCCAGGAGCGTCATGCAGGCGGCGCTCAGGAGCTGGGAGGAGTCTCATCGGGCGGAGGTGGAAAGCACTGACGGCGTCAGCATCGCAGAGGACGGCCCAACAGTGGACCTTTCGTAAGGAACCGGTGAGACCCACAAGCCCCGCCCTCTCTCACAGCAGCAATGTTTCCCAGCAATCCCTAGCAGGGCCAGGATCCCAACGTCCCAGGGGGTCGACCCGGATACCCTAGCAGATCGGCTAGCGGAATTGGGGGAAAGGGCAACGGAGCAAGAGCGCTTGATCATCATCCAGATGTGGCGTGATGAGCGGGCACCACAGGCCGTGGTACCCCGGGAGCCGTTGTCAGCTGTTGTACACAGATCAGGACGTATTCAGTTTGCCAAGTTTGCAGACAGTGATGGGGACATTGATGGACATTTACAAGTTTTTGAAAGGACTTGTAAACTACATGATCTACCCAAGTCAGAGTGGGTGAGACACCTTGTGCCCACTCTGCATGGAGAGGCCTTGGAGGCCTATCGAGGAGTGGCGACGGAGGACTGTGGGAACTACGACGAAGTTGAGAAGGCCCTCCTCCAGCGATTCTTCATCACTCCAGAGTCTTACAGGAAGAAGTTCAGAGACTTGCCCAAGAATCCTAGCAGCACCCATGAGCAGTTCGCCACCCAGCTGCGGCAGTACGTGGTGAAGTGGGTGAAGGATTCGGAAGCCACTACATGGGACGCACTGATCGACCTGATTTGCAGGGAGCAGTTCTACCGCAGGTGCGCCCAAGAAGTGAAGGAGTGGGTGCTAGATCGGGAGCCACCCAGCTTAAAGATGGCTGCCCAATTAGCAGACAAGTATGTGGCAATTCGGCCACGGGGGCAGAAGCGCCCCGCCAGCAGCCAGCTCCAACAGACTGTACCACCAAGGGGTTCACCCTCTTCAGCTCATCAACCCCAAAGACAAGCATCTTCCAACCCGGGTGCTCTTGGCCAGCAACCGCACCGCAGCGTCCCTGCAACTGATCAGAGATCATCGGTGCCACGACTGGAGAAGAAGTGCTACGGCTGTGGGAAAATCGGACATCTGAGGATGAACTGTCCTGCATCCCAAGCACCCCAGACTCGTGCCCCAAATCCGAGTGCTGGAGCCCGGCTCGCTTGTTTGACGAGAGGAGATGAGCCTACAGAGACTGTTCCCCCTCCAGTCAGTCCGATGGAGTGTGGCGAGAGACAGGTGCACTCTGCGGAGAGAGTCACCTGCATGGCCAAACAGCCCCTACACAACATGTGGAGGCACCTGCAGCCGGTCCACGTGGGACCCCTGCAGGGAGAAGGCCTAAGAGACTCTGGGGCCTCAATCACTGTGGTGAGCCCCCACCTTATAGATCCTGCTGCAGTATTGCAGGGTCGCACTGCCACGATCACCCTGGCAGAAGGAACAGAAAAAGCGGTTCCCATGGCAAGAGTCTACCTGGACTGGGGAGCTGGACCAGAGTTGCGAGAAGTTGCCGTCATGGATGGTCTCCCAACTGGTGTGGTCCTAGGAAATGATGTGGGTGGTGGGATCGTCACTACGTTTGTTGGCGCCATTTCCCGGAGTCAAGTTCCAAAACCACCGTTGACATCAGCTACTCCAGCACAGCCCAGCCCAGAGGAAAAGACTACAGCTGCTAGACAACTGCCAGCACAGCCAACCACAGCATCAACCAGCCCAGAGGAAAAGATCACAGCGGCTAGATCAGTACATCGACCCCGCATGCCTTTTGCCTCTGGTATGCCTACGTCCCCTAGCAACGCAGAGGATGTCGGTTCCAGCTCGTTTGATCCTGTGGGGATGCCCAATGATGCTCCTGACCCAAGTGGTTTGCCAACTCCGGCGGTGAGTATGAGAAACCACATTGACTTTTCCATGACTGACCCCTACCAGACTGACCCTAGTAGTCCCCACCTAGATCCCCCTGTAGAGTGTCCCAAATTAGGAGAGATTGAGGGCCAAAGGCAGGAGTTTAGGGAGGCTCAACTCTCTGACCCATCCCCGAAAGGCATGAGGCGCCACTCTGGCAGCGGCCTTGACAGGGTTGGGGCGGGGAGGTTGACCTGGCGGGAAGGGTTAAGGTACAGGGTAGACAGGAAAGTGGGAGGGGATAGACCAGATAGGGAATGTGTCCAACTGGTCCCCTCAGGGAACGTTCCTGCGCAACCGATGTCGGTTGCCAGCGAAACCCCTTTGGACAGCAACCCGGAGACAGACCGTACCCTGAAGTGCCTGACACAGAGCTTACCCTGGTCTGGAATGTCGGATGACGCCCAGACCAAATGTAAGGCTGGTGCCATGCGTTGGCAGCCGGGGCACTCCAGCGGTTGTGTTGTCTCTGGGCCTCTGCCCATAGGAGAACCCTTGCAGCAAGTTGCTGTGGACATAGCAGGTCCCCTGCCTGTGCACAGTAGATCGGGGAAGACACGCAGCCTCCCTGTAGTGGATGCCACACAGGATCCAGAGGCTGGTGGTCTGGCCGCCATCACTGTGGCACAGGTAGCGGACGAGGAGGAAGGAGTAGGCCTAGGTGACAGGGTAGGTTTCCCGAGTCATAGGTCGACAGAGGAGGATTGGAGGGCAGGTCTGACAGTAAGGGCAGACAGTTGCCAGATAGGTATGACGGAGGTGCAGTGCCTGGGGCACCATGTGGGAGGAGACAGGGGTAGGCCCAACCCAGAGGGGGTGGAGGCAACCAGAGGCTGTCCCCGACCCACATCACCCAGACCGGTACTGACCTTAGAACCTGTAAGGCCCTACGGACATGTTGTCATTGACTTTAGTCCTGTAGTGAACCCCTTGACAGAGGTGGCTAGGAAGGGCATTCCCAAGTCAGTGGACTTTGCACCCGCTTGCGAGTTGGCATTCCAGTCATTGAAGAAGACTCGGGTACCCGCTCCAGTGCTGATGGCGCACATTCTTGACCAGGACTGTGTGTTACGAACTATTGCGCCACTGCACAGACTGGGAGCTGTACCGAGCCAGAAAGAGCCATATGGGCAGGAGCACCCTGTGGCCTGTTTGAGTAGAAAACTGCTATTGTGGGAGGTGGGGTATGCCACAGTTGGGACACCGTGGGTGGCACTTGTTTGTAACCGGCCCCCCACAGTGGTGACTTACCACCTACCTGTTAGGTGGCTGCAACCTACCTTGGGGGAATTGGACAGACTTTTGTGGTGGAGCCTTGAACTTGGACTTCAGGTGGACTATTTGAACATTGTGCACCCACGAAGAGAGGCCCACTACACTATGGATGAACTGTCTAGGCCAGAGCCTACACCCCCCAGGTAGCGTCCCCTTCACCCCAACGGACTGCGGGACCAGGACCCAAATCGTTGGGACATGGGTCCCTGGTTGACCCGCTTGAATGGGGGGGGGAGGAGTGTGGCCGGAGAGACCCCCAGCCACGAGGCAAATGGCCGCCCTGGCACTGAAGGGGTTAATCCCTAGTGCCCGGCGCCATTTTTAAGGACAAAGGGCGCTTGGCGCCAGATTTAAAAAATGTATTGTGGGCGCTAGGCGCCGTGTTTTATTAATGTCAAAAATGTATTTTTTAAGTGTGCCGTGGTCCCGGACCCCTCCGGAGACCACGGCAGGGAGGACAGCCCCCGGCGCGCTCAGCAGAGTGTGCACGCCGGGGGAGAGGAGGCAGCCGCTGACCGCCGGAGTCCGGGAGCTCCGCTCCCGGCAGCGGTCAGTGTAGCCCCGGGCGCACTGGAGTGTGCGCGCCGGGGAGAAGGGTGAGCGCTGCGGCTGGGAGCTCGGCTCCCGCTGCAGTGCTCTATGTGAGAGCCGCCGCTGGGGGCCGGGAGCTCTGCTCCCGGCGCCTCAGCCCAGCACGGGTGGCCAGCCGCAGCAGCCGGGACGGACGTCCCGGGCTGCTAGCCGGCGAGGGGGGTGCGCTGCAGCCCGGCTCCCCGCCGGATGCTGCAGCGAGGCTACCAGACAGGCGCCGCTCATGGGGGACCGGGCTAGCCGGCTCCCTAGCGGCGTGGCTGAAATTAGGCTGCCCAGCAGGATGGTGAGCGCTGGGGTCCGGGAGCTACGCTCCCGGCGCCTCAGCGCTGAAACAAAGCCAGAGTCACGGCGGCCGGGACAAGTGTCCCGGGCCGCCGGGCTTAGGTACAGGGGGGTGCGCCGCTGCGTGCGGCGAGGCCACAAAGGTAGTGCCACACTGGGGGGACAGGGAGAGCCAGCTCCCTGGACCCCAGTGGCAGGAAGACAGGCTGGAGGATGGGGGAAGCCAGCCCCATACCTCCAGCACACAGAGAGCCCTAGCAGCCAGGCTGCAGGGCTAGGGAAGGCACTGCAGTGCCTGAGTATGTAGAGTCTGTGCAGGGCACAGGCTCAGTGTATAGTTACAGGGAAATGTACAGTGTGATTTAAAATGTAATGTATTTAAAGATAAAATGCACTTACTTGATTGTGTGTCCCAGGAGGGGGGAATCCATAGCTGTGCAGGCTGATGGATTCTCCCAGACCTTTTCCCTAAAAACGGAATGCTTTCCCATCCAGCCTCACAGTTCCAATGGGCACAGGGAGAAAGAGAAGCAGCTTAGCTATAAAACAAGCTGAGTGGTTTCTTGGAGCTCCATGGAGATCAGCCGTAGTGCCAAGAAACCTGGACCGGGGAGCCCGGCTGCCCAGCTCTGGAGCCCAAATCCAGGCTGCAGGCAGTGAGAGGGGTCCCGGGCAGGTTTCTGGAAGTCAGATTTAGGAGGGAAAACTTCCCCCCAGCCAGACTGGACGGCACCGGGGAGTATCCTGATTCTCCAAGGTAGGAGCGTCAAAGGAGACCGACCACTCCCCACTGTCCATAGGGAACAATGTTAGGTGTGCATGAGACCAGAGCATGCACAGCTCATGGGTAAACATTGATTGGTTGTACACCACAGGGCGGGCTTACCCCCTGTGGTAAGGGGTCTTGGAGAGGGATAAAAGAAGGGCAGTTGGCCCATAGGAGTGTGTATTGTAACATCTTCTTCTGCTGAAAAGATCTTGATTGTATGCTGTTGCCCCTAGCAATAGGGAGGAGCCTTTTTAAAGGTTATTTGAGCAATAAACACCTTTGCCTCAAGAAGACTGCTTCATCTTGTGACCAACAGGGTTAGGCCAAACCTAGCCCCGTTCTCCGGCTGTCCAGGGAAGCACCTGACGTCTCCAAGCTCCGCCTTCCGCCAGCTACCGGTAGAGGCCTAGCAAGTGGCTAGTGGGGATTCGTCGACACCACACAGGTGTGGTAAAGCAGTGCGTCGGCACATACAGAGCAGAACCGTGGTTCCAAACGCCACGGCAGGTTAGGAGTTTGGTGGTGGCAGCGAGAACCCGCCCACAGCGCAGTGGGTGGAGTCAGTAACAGGCGGTTACTGACGGTAAGCGGGAATCCCCTATGTGGTCAGGCCTCGTGCGGCTTGACCTTCCATTCTGTGCGCAGTCAACGGGACGCGGAAGCTGCGAGTGCTTCCGTACGGTATCGTCCTGTCACAGTTATGCTTTAGAGTAGTGTCCTAGTTAATGTTATGCTTTAGAGTAGTGCCCTAGTTAATTTTATACCCTAGAGTAGGGCCCTAGTTAATGTTATACCCTAGAGTAGGGCCCTAGTTAATGTTATACCCTAGAGTAGTGTCCTAGTTAATGTTATACCCTAGAGTAGTGTCCTAGTTAATGTTATGCTTTAGAGTAGTGTCCTAGTTAATGTTTTGCCCTAGAGTAGTGCCCTAGTTAATTTTATACCCTAGAGTAGTGTCCTAGCTAATGTTATACCCTAGAGTAGTGCCCTAGTTAGTGTTTTCCGTAGAGTAGTGCCCCAGTTAATGTTATGCCCCATAGTAGTATCCATGGACACACACATATTATATTCCCTGACACACACACACACACACACACACACACACACACTATATTCCCCTTCTGTACTATGAAAAATTGCAACTTATATATTAAAAACTACATAAATATGATAGAAAATGCATAAAATAGGACATATACATTGAATTGTTGCCCAATTAACAAAAACAAAAGCAACAAAGCTTATATAACTATATGTAATATCAGTATTGCTTAACATAAACAGTTAATCATAAACAACCTACTGTATACAAAAGCATACTATACTACACACAACACCTACCATAACCTTAAGCAATAAAAAGATGAATTAAGTCTTTTAGCCACATAACCGTTTAATGAAAAAAGTCAGAAAGAAAGAAAATCTACGGGAAGTTGAAGGATAGGAAGCCATAAGATGAACAAGAAAAAGGACTGCTGCTACCCACTCAAGGGGGCTTCAGGTGGCACCAGAGCCTGGACCATCCGACAGCATCCAACCTCTTCCTGTCCATATCAATCATCCTCTTAACCTCGTGCAGAATTCCCAACACTTCCTCACAGGGGAGGACCTCTGAGGGAAACCTGACACCGTGCACCCCATGTGTGAAACCTAACTGCTAAACTAACTATAAAAATTCTGGTTAAATCAAACCTTCTATACCCTTTGCACACCCCATAAACCCACTCAGGGTAACTAAGCCCCGAAATGCACAGGATGCATATGGCCCTTGATACCACTCTGTAAACCTTTATATTGAAGGGACACTCAAGGAGGAAATGGTCCATTGTCTCCACCTCCCCTAGACATTCCTCACGTGGGCAGCCACGATCATTGGCACTTCGACACTTGAGGTTACCCCGCACATAAAGCCTCCCTTGGAAGGAAAGCCAGGCAATATCTCTGAACTTCAGTGGGATTCTTCGAGAATTAATCAAAGACAACCCATCTGAGCCGATACTGCCTTAACGACAGCGGAGCATAAAAGTGAGTCCGCAAAACTCTTCTCTCCAACTCCCTTCTAGAGACGTTTTTGACTTCATCCACCTCCAGACCCCAAAGCCTCATCATCTTCAAGCACAATATAACGTAGATCGGGAGGTAGTCATGCCGGACTCGGTTTTTACTTGGCCACCATCCATCCATAACCTGAGGAAGGGAAACACCCAGGCCCTAAAACTCTCTACCCATCGAGGGGGAGTTTTTAGAAACAAACTCCCTAGGTTCAGTTTTAAAAATGTTGTAGCAAAAAACACCACAGGGTTGACCATACTCAGCCCCCCCCCCCCGTTCCCTCGATCTGTAGGTGATCCCTCTCTTGACCAGATTTTTTCTATTCCCCCATAACAACAGGAAGACTAAAGAATTCATCTTGGTCCACAAAGACTGCGGCAAGAAGCACACATAACTGACATACAGAAAAAGCTGAATCAAATAGGTTTGGCATAAGTCAACCCTCTCCCTGAGAGAAAGTTGCCACCTTCTCCAGGACTGCACCTTCCTGGTAGCATCTTCCAGCCTCTTCTCCCAATTCTGAGTGGCATAATCACCACGGCCAAATTTGATACCTAGAATTTTTATCTCTGGGCTGGCCCGGGGGAGGCTATCCAGAAGGGCAAACTCATCACCGTCCTCCCCCATCCAGAAAGCTTCACACTCATCCTGGTTGACTCTGGAGCATGAAGCCTCAGAGTACTCACAGATAAGATGTTCCATGCCATTTGCCTCTGACACAGATGACAGGACAACAGTGACATCATCCGCATAGGCCACCACCCTCAAGGCAAGCCAGGGCCCAGCTGCACCCCTGCCACAGCACCGCTCTCAATCCTCCGCACAAAAGGATCAATTGCAAATACGAATAGAAGGATGCTCAGGGTATACCCCTGATGGACACCAGAGTTGACCGCAAAAGCAGGGCCTACCCAGCCATTGACAAGTGGGAAGCTCTCGACTTGATTGTAAATGACACATAGCCAATTTTCCACCCTCACTGGAAGACCATACCTCTCCAGCACAGCCCACAGGTACTGATGATTAACTCACTCAAAAGCCTTTGTCACGATCCGGGTAACTGGTCATCATTACTTACCGTTCAAGTGTCTCCTGAGGCTGGCCCAGCGTTCCAGGGTGGGATCCTGTCTGCATTGCCAGCATGTAGAGTGCTGATCTCTCTACTTCATATCATCTCCCTGTGATTCCGCTGCTATTACAACAGCTTCATAAGTTTAACACTAAGTATGGCGCCTCCTGTCCTCCGCGGCCTCCGCCGCCATTACAGTTGTTGCATATGTGAAACCTTCTGGAGTGGCGCCTTCGGCTCCCGGCAGCCTTCGCCGCCATTGCTGTTGTCCCCACATGGAATTACCAAACATACTTTTCCTCCAAAGGCTAACATGGGCGCAGCCATGTTTTTCAGTCACATGTGGTTGCTTCATCCTATCCGCTGCGCTCTGGACTCTGCTCAATTAAGTCAGCCAATCCCTGCTTCCCAGCAGGTATAAATATCCTGTTCCTGGGCTGGAAAGATGTCAGTGCTTTGGTTGTAACACCCTGTGTTACCTGTCTCCTCTGTTGTGGATGTTCAGCTATTGTTCCAGATACTCCAGCTCCTGAGTTCGGCTCCACTAGAGACCCGCACCAGCTACCATCTGGCGGTGCAGCAAATGTTCCAGCAATTGGCAGTGATCCAGTACCCGCTTCTAGTTACCAGCTTTCAGCTTCCAGCGGTGGTTCGTGTTGCCAGTCACCATCGGTGTCCTAACATCAATCTCAAATCATAATCAGTACCTTCCATCAATTTCAAGTCACCTTCGGTGTTCTAACATCGATCTCAAATCACCATCAGTGCCTTTCATCAATTTCAAGTCACCTTCAGTGTCTCTCATTGACCTCAAGTCCCCATCGGTGCCTCATCATCAATCTCAAGTCACCATCGGTGTCTTATCGATCTCAAGTCACTATCGGTGCCTTTCATCAAGACTCAATACACCATCGGTTTCCTAATACCAATCTCAAGTCACCATTGTTATTCTGTTGTCCATCTCTAGCTTCACCAGTGTTTCTACAATAGACTTTCCATTACACTGGTGTCTAATCACTACTCAACCATTTACAAGTATTCACCTTGTTTGACATTGCACCAGTATCTACAGTTTACGTTGTATCATTACCTAACACTGCTGAGTATCAATAAAACTCTTTAACTTTTTACAAAGTTGTCTTGGTCACGCCCTCGGGCATTTGTTCCAGAAGTGGTCTGCATGTCTAAGAACCCAATACAGCCTTCCAAGTTCTCCTACACTTCAGCCCCTACAACTGAGGCTTCCTCTGGTCAGCCTCAGCCCTCAGTTGTGACAGCCTTGGACTGATCCAATGCCAGCAAATACTTACCCCACTTTTCAGCACGTCATCGCTTTAGAGCCTCTCGGATGCCAAGGACAGCACTAAAGGTGCTTCGGCCTTTCACGGTGCAATGCTGAGATGGAGAAAGTAACAGCCCGGAAACTTACATCAGCCGATTAAAGAGTACCTTTGCCAGAATCTTTCTGTCTGTATTGAGAGGAGCGATGGGGTACCAGTTCTCAATATGGGCCGGGTCCTTACCTTTAGACAATAATATGAGAGCAGAGGATCTTATAGAGGGAGGGAGGGATCCCTTATCCAGGCTATCATTTAATACCTCCATGAGATGAGGAGCCAAGATGTCTGAGAAGGCTTTGAAGAATTCAGATGTTAACCCATCTGGGCCTGGAGACTTTTTTTTATAGATAAACCATATATGGCTTTCTTGACTTCCTCCACTGTCACATCACTCCCCAAAGAGTCAAAAGAAGGATCAAGTTCCTCAAGCCCAGGTGTCTCCCTCAAAAACCGATCCATCCTCTTTCTGATGAGTGGCTGCTCAGACAAAAGGTTGGAGTAATAGGACCTGATGACTCCCAAAATACCCTCCTTATCTTCATGAAGAGTACTCTGGTCATCAAACAGGCCCCGGACCTTCCTCAAAACAACTGATTTTCTGCAATTCTGGTAGGGATCGGGCGAGTGGTACTTCCTATAATCCCTCTCCAGAATCAAAGAAGCCAGGCAATCGTACTGATATTCCTTCATCTTAGCCTTCACCCGGGAGATTTCCCACTATCTCCATGCTCAGAGATCAAGAAATCCAGTTTCTTTCTCAAGCTCTGGTAGATACATCTTTTTGTCAAGTTTTTCCTGGCTACCAGCCTTTGAAAAAACTTTTGAGTCCTCTTTTTACACTCCTCCCACCACTCAGATCTACTCCAGCCAGCCACCAGAAGTGTCTCTTGCAGTTGAAGACAGTCTCTAAAGGACTGTCTGACTCCCTCCTCCTTCAGGAGCTCGGAATTCAAACGCCAACGGCCCTGCCCTTTCTGAGGGGTTTCTGAGACGTTCAAAGTAACACACAGAAAAACATGATCAGAGAACTCTATTGGCTTTGCCTCAGGAGGCAAAGTTTTCGAGGACTCCTTAACAAAAAACCTATCTATCCTAGATCTACGACTACCACAATGATAGGTGAAACCCGTGAGGTCTGGGAAATGGCGAACGTGCACATCCACCAGACCAGCCTCTCTAACCATGCTAACTAGAAAATTGGAATCATAGCCCAGGGTTGCCCGTGTGCCTCTTCTGTCTTTTGGCCCAATGACGGTGTTAAAATCACCTCCAAAGACAATCTGCCGGGCCGTCAAAAGAAACGGTTTTATCTCCCTGAAAAGACATTTCCTGTCCCAGGCTGATTGGGGCCCATAGATGTTTATTAGTCTCAGGCTATGTCCTCTCAGGGGGACATCTAAAACCATACACCTACCTACCTGTAAATCTATAATCCTGTGCACGTTTCCCATATCAGTAAAAAGCACTGCCAACCCACTGAACGTCTCAGCCGCAAGAGACCAGAAAGATGGCCCTCGCTTCCACTGACACTTGGCCCAATGGAGTGTGGCCAAGTCACCTACTCTGGTCTCCTGCAAAAATAAAAAGTCAACATCAACCATGTTAAAAAAAAACAAAGGCCAAGAAACGAGCACGTTCAGAAAACATGGAAGCCAAATTAATGGTGGCACATCGTATAGGTTGGGGATCCGTGTTTCTTGGATTACAGAGGTAGGACCCCATTCACTTTTTCTTTGCTTGCCTTTCAGAGTCCTCATCTGAGGACCCTACCCTATTACATGTGATCCCGAAGGGGAGAGCATCCTCATCAGACAAAACAATTTCTTCCACCTCCCCCTCCTCTACCCCACTCATACCACCACTGGTGTGGTGTAGTCCGCCAAGTAGACCCTTAGGCCTCTCTTCAACAACAATCCTCCCTAACATCACACCCTTCTCCATTTGCCACCATGTACCAGGGAGGATCCGGATCAGGGGTTTTTGGGGCAACAATACACGTACCACTCCCAGGATCATCGCCACCAGGGGACTCTAGAGGAGAATGGGAAGGAGAGGTAGAGCCCCTAACTCAAGGTCAGGAGTCTCATCCACCACCATCTCATCTCCTGGAGATTGAGGGGCCTTCCCCTCAGGATTCTGCACTACCTCAACTTCATTTAATAGAGATTCTAAGGCCTGACTCAATTCTATCCTTGCAGGATCCCACTCTAGGTCTCCCTGGGATCCATCCAGGTATCTGGTTTTGGCCTGAGCTTTACCACGCCTCTCCATTTTCTCTTTAGTCTTGACAGTAACTTCCACCTTACTAACAGTTTAGAAGGCTG
The DNA here is from genome assembly GCF_028390025.1 of Pseudophryne corroboree. Lineage (NCBI taxonomy): Eukaryota > Metazoa > Chordata > Amphibia > Anura > Myobatrachidae > Pseudophryne > Pseudophryne corroboree. The sequence continues at coordinate 5,482,753 of NC_086447.1, read as the reverse complement.
TTTTGACTTTTTACACCTGGACGTATTTGGGACAAACACCAGTTTCTTTTCCCCCAATCATAACTACCTCCCCCTCATCCTCATCATCAGAGGAGGACAAAATGTCAAACTTGTTAGCACATACAATGTCTACCCCCTTCTTTTTCAGCTTCTTTCTCCTACCCTTATTAACCATCTGAAAGGATGCTTCCCCCTCCTCAACCTGGACTTCCCCTCTTCCACCAACTTCTAGCTGTCTCAACATCTCCTGATGCTGTAAAACTTCCACCATTCTATTGTCACGGCTGGGACTGATTTCCAATGCCTCCCTAACCACAGCTATGTCATGATTATGTGATGCCTTGGGGATGGCCATCCGATCCGCAAAGATTGCACTTGACCTTATTGCATTCACGGGACCCGTGGCCTGTCTGACCACACAAAGCACATTTTACAACTGTGCAATCATTACTAAAGTGGCGAAAATCACCACACTTGTGACATGTCTGGGCTGCCCAGGGTAGAAACATTGAAGTCGGTCACGGCCAATATAAGCAGCAGATGGAATGTGCTTTGTCTCAGCCCCTACCTGGTGCAACCTCACAAAGCTGAATAGGCTCCACCCAAGACACCCTTAGTATAATCAAACTTCTCAAGCGGGGACAATACTGTGCAGGACCTGGATAACCAATACACAATATCCGAGGGAGGCAGCGACTCATTGCGCACCAGATGGGAGCCAATGCTTGTAAGCTATTCAGAGAGAGAAAGCAAAGATCAAAGTCAGGAGTTCTCACTGGATGAATACACGCAAAATGATCTGTGGCCTTAAAACCCAGCAAGAACACCATATCCAGGAACTCTGACTTTGAAGGAGTCTCTCCCTCCCCACCCATCTAAACTGGACCACATTACGCCTTTTGATAGGTTGACCACCACTTACCCCAGGCTGAGGACCAGTATTAGCCCAACCAGCAGAAGTCAAAGCTCCGGCATATGAGCCTGACTAACCATCACAAGAGGAATTTCAGGGAGATACTTGGGTGCCTGAACATTTATATTTCTACTGACCCCTGCCCCAGCATCACCAGCCACCCTAGCTTGGTTTTCCTGAATCAAATTTACAGCCGCTATAGCCCTCACAGGCATATCCATATCCCCATAAACTGTTTCCACCAGTACAGTCTCTTCAGGGGTTAAACTGTTTTTATTAACTGCTGGCAGTCCTTGGGCTAATCTCTGTCCAGTCTTTACCATGGTTTCAGACCTCGGGATTCCCACTGATGTCATCAGTGATGTCACTTGTGATGCTTCTTTGGCCCCGCCCCCTCAGCCACCACAGCGACTAAGCTGGAGCTACCATTACCACGGCCCGCGCCGCACCTATATTCGCGCCTTCGGAGACAGGTGCCGAGGGGGCAAGTCCACCGGATGCAGCAGCAGTTACCAGAGCTCCGGCACCCGCCGTCACCCCGGCAACCACCACGCCCCCTGCACTGCCACCACCCAGCACCCTCTCTGGGAGAGACGCCTCCCCCTCATGGAACGCACAGGATATCGCCATCTTAAGGTTCTTCTCTGTATTCACTGCAATCTTAGAAGCTTCACCTCCATCCCGGCTCACAACGGCTGCCACTCCTGCTGTCTGGCCGCATACTTCCATCACTTCCATGTGATCCTTGGGCCCAGATGTCACTGCAGAACCCGCTGGGACCAGGCTACCATCATTTACACAGCCGCCATCTTGTCCAGCTACAGATTGTAAAAGTACCTCTTTTTCCTGCCAGGCCTGAGCCTGCAACATCATAACTCTCCTTTTCACTGCAGCCAAATTGTCAGCAAGCTCCAACAGCTCATCTAGCAGGGCAGCTTTCCCCCAATTTCTGCAAGAGTTCCATTTTCTCCTTGTAAAAGTAATGCGGCATATATATGATTTTGTTCCATTCTCAACTGCTCTAGATCCATATTCTTATACTCATCACTGGAAGACGAAGAATCCTCTAGGCTGCTGTAAGGAACTTTGGCATTTTCAGCATTAACCCCCGCCTCACCACAGGCATACCTCCCAACATTACCCTCTCCAGGAGGGACACAATGCTCTGCTCCTGGAATTTATGATTGCTGGCAGTGCCGTAACTAGGCATTGTAGCGCTGTGTGCAAGAAACGACATTGGCACCCCCCCCCCCCATGTAAGATAGGGGCAGTGCGCGCCTACGGCGCGCAAAAAATAAATAGGGGCGTGGCTTCATGGGGAAGGGGCGTGGCCACAAAATAATAGCAATTCATACTACGGTGCACAGTAGTCTACATTATTCAAATTACGCTGCACAGTAGCGCCACTACACCAGGTAGAGCCCCTTTTATACATTACAATAGACAGCGTCCCCCTTTTTACACATTACAGGAGACAGTCCCCCTTTTTACACATTACGGCAGCCAGTCCCCCTTTTTACACATTACGGCAGCCAGTCCCCCTTTATACACATTGCGGCAGCCAGGCCCCCTCTTTACACATTGCGGCAGCCAGGACCCCTTTTTACACATTGCGGCAGCCAGTCCCCATTTTTACACATTGCGGCAGCCAGTCCCCCTTTTTACACATTGCGGCAGCCAGTCCCCCTTTTTACACATTGCGGCAGCCAATCCCCATTTTTACACATTGCGGCAGCCAGTCCCCCTTTTTACACATTGCACAGCCAGGCCCCCATTTTACACATTATGGCAGACGGTGTCCCCCTGAGAGAGAGAGAGAGAGAGAGAGAGAGAGAGAGAGAGAGAGAGAGAGAGAGAGAGAGAAAGAGAGAGAGAGAGAGAGAGAAAGAGAGAGAGAGAGAGAGAGAGAGAGAGAGAGATACTTACCATCTCCCCGCTGACAGGCTCCTCGTGCAGCTCCCTCGGTGCAGGCAGGTGAGAAGGAGGAGGAGGGAGGGGGACTGGAGCCGCAGCAGCGCTATTTCATTGGTAGTAAGCGCCGCTGCAGCAGTCCCCTCTCCTTCCGTATTGGCTGCCCGGCGCTGCTGTGGATGCTGGGATGGAGGAACCGCATCCCAGCATCCACAGCAGCCAATACGGAAGAAGAGGGGACTGCTGCAGCGGCGCTTACTACCAATGAAATAGCGCTGCTGCGGCTCCAGTGCCCCTCCCTCCTCCTCCTTCTCACCTGCCCGGCGCTGCTCTCTTCTCCCTCCACAGCGCGGCGGCGCACAGCACAGAATAGGCGGCATGTAATGAGTCAATTTGACTCATTACATGCCGCTGGCCGTGCGCCCTCAGGGCAACTGCGCTGTGTGCCAAGCCAACTTGGCACACACGTAGTTACGGCGCTGATTGCTGGCACCTGTGTTGAACAGGTGAATGGCTAAGAAAGGTGTTTTAGCACAGATACCGGCAATCATACATTTAGAGAAAAGTCCAGGAGCAGAGCATTGTGTCCTCCTGGAGAGGGTCATGTTGGGAGGTATGACATAGGTATGAGCACTGGGTCAGTATTAGGGTACAGCACAGGTGATGGTAATCATACAGTAAGAGGGAAGAGCAGGAGCAGAGCATTGTGTCCTCCTGGAGAGGTCATGTTGGGAGGTATGACATAGGTATGAGCACTGGGTCAGTATTAGGGTACAGCACAGGTGATGGTAATCATACAGTAAGAGGGAAGAGCAGGAGCAGAGCATTGTGTCCTCCTGGAGAGGTCATGTTGGGAGGTATGACATAGGTATGAGCACTGGGTCAGTATTAGGGTACAGCACAGGTGATGGTAATCATACAGTAAGAAGGAAGAGCAGGAGCAGAGCATTGTGTCCTCCTGGAGAGGTCATGTTGGGAGGTATGACATAGGTATGAGCACTGGGTCAGTATTGGGGTACAGCACAGGTGATGGTAATCATACAGTAAGAGGGAAGAGCAGGAGCAGAGCATTGTGTCCTCCTGGAGAGGTCATGTTGGGAGGTATGACATAGGTATGAGCACTGGGTCAGTATTAGGGTACAGCACAGGTGATGGTAATCATACAGTAAGAGGGAAGAGCAGGAGCAGAGCATTGTGTCCTCCTGGAGAGATCATGTTGGGTGGTATGACATAGGTATGAGCACTGGGTCAGTATTGGGGTACAGCACAGGTGATGGTAATCATACAGTAAGAGGGAAGAGCAGGAGCAGAGCATTGTGTCCTCCTGGAGAGATCATGTTGGGTGGTATGACATAGGTATGAGCACTGGGTCAGTATTAGGGTACAGCACAGGTGATGGTAATCATACAGTAAGAAGGAAGAGCAGGAGCAGAGCATTGTGTCCTCCTGGAGAGGTCATGTTGGGTGGTATGACATAGGTATGAGCACTGGGTCAGTATTAGGGTACAGCACAGGTGATGGTAATCATACAGTAAGAAGGAAGAGCAGGAGCAGAGCATTGTGTCCTCCTGGAGAGGTCATGTTGGGAGGTATGACATAGGTATGAGCACTGGGTCAGTATTAGGGTACAGCACAGGTGATGGTAATCATACAGTAAGAGGGAAGTGCAGGAGCAGAGCATTGTGTCCTCCTGGAGAGGTCATGTTGGGAGGTATGACATAGGTATGAGCACTGGGTCAGTATTAGGGTACAGCACAGGTGATGGTAATCATACAGTAAGAGGGAAGAGCAGGAGCAGAGCATTGTGTCCTCCTGGAGAGGGTCATGTTGGGAGGTATGACATAGGTATGAGCACTGGGTCAGTATTAGGGTACAGCACAGGTGATGGTAATCATACAGTAAGAGGGAAGAGCAGGAGCAGAGCATTGTGTCCTCCTGGAGAGGTCATGTTGGGAGGTATGACATAGGTATGAGCACTGGGTCAGTATTAGGGTACAGCACAGGTGATAGTAATCATACAGTAAGAGGGAAGAGCAGGAGCAGAGCATTGTGTCCTCCTGGAGAGGTCATGTTGGGAGGTATGACATAGGTATGAGCACTGGGTCAGTATTAGGGTACAGCACAGGTGATGGTAATCATACAGTAAGAGGGAAGTGCAGGAGCAGAGCATTGTATCCTCCTGGAGAGGGTCATGTTGGGAGGTATGACATAGGTATGAGCACTGGGTCAGTATTAGGGTACAGCACAGGTGATGGTAATCATACAGTAAGAGGGAAGAGCAGGAGCAGAGCATTGTATCCTCCTGGAGAGTGTCATGTTGGGAGGTGTGACATAGGTATGAGCACTGGGTCAGTATTAGGGTACAGCACAGGTGATGGTAATCATACAGTAAGAGGGAAGTGCAGGAGCAGAGCATTGTATCCTCCTGGAGAGGGTCATGTTGGGAGGTATGACATAGGTATGAGCACTGGGTCAGTATTAGGGTACAGCACAGGTGATGGTAATCATACAGTAAGAGGGAAGAGCAGGAGCAGAGCATTGTGTCCTCCTGGAGAGGTCATGTTGGGAGGTATGACACAGGTATGAGCACTGGGTCAGTATTAGGGTACAGCACAGGTGATGGTAATCATAGAGTAAGAGGGAAGAGCAGGAGCAGAGCATTGTGTCCTCCTGGAGAGGTCATGTTGGGAGGTATGACATAGGTATGAGCACTGGGTCAGTATTAGGGTACAGCACAGGTGATGGTAATCATACAGTAAGAGGGAAGTGCAGGAGCAGAGCATTGTATCCTCCTGGAGAGTGTCATGTTGGGAGGTGTGACATAGGTATGAGCACTGGGTCAGTATTAGGGTACAGCACAGGTGATGGTAATCATACAGTAAGAGGGAAGTGCAGGAGCAGAGCATTGTGTCCTCCTGGAGAGGGTCATGTTGGGAGGTATGACATAGGTATGAGCACTGGGTCAGTATTAGGGTACAGCACAGGTGATGGTAATCATACAGTAAGAGGGAAGAGCAGGAGCAGAGCATTGTGTCCTGGAGAGGTCATGTTGGGAGGTATGACATAGGTATAAGCACTGGGTCAGTATTAGGGTACAGCACAGGTGATGGTAATCATACAGTAAGAGGGAAGAGCAGGAGCAGAGCATTGTGTCCTCCTGGAGAGGTCATGTTGGGAGGTATGACATAGGTATGAGCACTGGGTCAGTATTAGGGTACAGCACAGGTGATGGTAATCATACAGTAAGAGGGAAGTGCAGGAGCAGAGCATTGTGTCCTCCTGGAGAGGTCATGTTGGGAGGTGTGACATAGGTATGAGCACTGGGTCAGTATTAGGGTACAGCACAGGTGATGGTAATCATACAGTAAGAGGGAAAAGCAGGAGCAGAGCATTGTATCCTCCTGGAGAGTGTCATGTTGGGAGGTGTGACATAGGTATGAGCACTGGGTCAGTATTAGGGTACAGCACAGGTGATGGTAATCATACAGTAAGAGGGAAGTGCAGGAGCAGAGCATTGTGTCCTCCTGGAGAGGGTCATGTTGGGAGGTATGACATAGGTATGAGCACTGGGTCAGTATTAGGGTACAGCACAGGTGATGGTAATCATACAGTAAGAGGGAAGTGCAGGAGCAGAGCATTGTGTCCTCCTGGAGAGGGTCATGTTGGGAGGTATGACATAGGTATGAGCACTGGGTCAGTATTAGGGTACAGCACAGGTGATGGTAATCATACAGTAAGAGGGAAGAGCAGGAGCAGAGCATTGTGTCCTCCTGGAGAGGTCATGTTGGGAGGTATGACATAGGTATGAGCACTGGGTCAGTATTAGGGTACAGCACAGGTGATGGTAATCACACAGTAAGAGGGAAGAGCAGGAGCAGAGCATTGTGTCCTCCTGGAGAGGTCATGTTGGGAGGTATGACATAGGTATGAGCACTGGGTCAGTATTGGGGTACAGCACAGGTGATGGTAATAATACAGTAAGAGGGAAGAGCAGGAGCAGAGCATTGTGTCCTCCTGGAGAGGGTCATGTTGGGAGGTATGACATAGGTATGAGCACTGGGTCAGTATTAGGGTACAGCACAGGTGATGGTAATCATACAGTAAGAGGGAAGAGCAGGAGCAGAGCATTGTGTTCTTCTGGAGAGGTCATGTTGGGAGGTATGACATAGGTATGAGCACTGGGTCAGTATTAGGGTACAGCACAGGTGATGGTAATCATACAGTAAGAGGGAAGAGCAGGAGCAGAGCATTGTATCCTCCTGGAGAGAGTCATGTTGGGAGGTATGACATAGGTATGAGCACTGGGTCAGTATTAGGGTACAGCACAGGTGATGGTAATCATACAGTAAGAGGGAAGAGCAGGAGCAGAGCATTGTGTCCTCCTGGAGAGGTCATGTTGGGAGGTATGACATAGGTATGAGCACTGGGTCAGTATTAGGGTACAGCACAGGTGATGGTAATCATACAGTAAGAGAGAAGTACAGGAGCAGAGCATTGTGTCCTCCTGGAGAGGTAATGTTGGGAGGTATGACATAGGTATGAGCACTGGGTCAGTATTAGGGTACAGCACAGGTGATGGTAATCATATAGTAAGAGGGAAGAGCAGGAGCAGAGCATTGTGTCCTCCTGGAGAGGTCATGTTGGGAGGTATGACATAGGTATGAGCACTGGGTCAGTATTAGGGTACAGCACAGGTGATGGTAATCATACAGTAAGAGCAGGAGCAGAGCATTGTGTCCTCCTGGAGAGTGTCATGTTGGGAGGTATGACATAGGTATGAGCACTGGGTCAGTATTAGGGTACAGCACAGGTGATGGTAATCATACAGTAAGAGGGAAGAGCAGGAGCAGAGCATTGTGTCCTCCTGGGGAGGTCATGTTGGGAGGTATGACATAGGTATGAGCACTGGGTCAGTATTAGGGTACAGCACAGGTGATGGTAATCATACAGTAAGAGGGAAGAGCAGGAGCAGAGCATTGTGTCCTCCTGGAGAGGGTCATGTTGGGAGGTATGACATAGGTATGAGCACTGGGTCAGTATTAGGGTACAGCACAGGAGATGGTAATCATACAGTAATAGGGAAGAGCAGGAGCAGAGCATTGTGTCCTCCTGGAGAGGTCATGTTGGGAGGTATGACATAGGTATGAGCACTGGGTCAGTATTGGGGTACAGCACAGGTGATGGTAATCATACAGTAAGAGGGAAGAGCAGGAGCAGAGCATTGTGTCCTCCTGGAGAGGGTCATGTTGGGAGGTATGACATAGGTATGAGCACTGGGTCAGTATTAGGGTACAGCACAGGTGATGGTAATCATACAGTAAGAGGGAAGAGCAGGAGCAGAGCATTGTGTCCTCCTGGAGAGGGTCATGTTGGGAGGTATGACATAGGTATGAGCACTGGGTCAGTATTAGGGTACAGCACAGGTGATGGTAATCATACAGTAAGAGGGAAGAGCAGGAGCAGAGCATTGTGTCCTCCTGGAGAGGGTCATGTTGGGAGGTATGACATAGGTATGAGCACTGGGTCAGTATTAGGGTACAGCACAGGTGATGGTAATTATACAGTAAGAGGGAAGTGCAGGAGCAGAGCATTGTGTCCTCCTGGAGAGGTCATGTTGGGAGGTATGACATAGGTATGAGCACTGGGTCAGTATTAGGGTACAGCACAGGTGATGGTAATCATACAGTAAGAGGGAAGTGCAGGAGCAGAGCATTGTGTCCTCCTGGAGAGGTCATGTTGGGAGGTATGACATAGGTATGAGCACTGGGTCAGTATTAGGGTACAGCACAGGTGATGGTAATCATACAGTAAGAGGGAAGAGCAGGAGCAGAGCATTGTATCCTCCTGGAGAGGTCATGTTGGGAGGTATGACATAGGTATGAGCACTGGGTCAGTATTAGGGTACAGCACAGGTGATGGTAATCATACAGTAAGAGGGATGAGCAGGAGCAGAGCATTGTGTCCTCCTGGATAGGTCATGTTGGGAGGTATGACATAGGTATGAGCACTGGGTCAGTATTGGGGTACAGCACAGGTGATGGTAATCATACAGTAAGAGGGAAGAGCAGGAGCAGAGCATTGTGTCCTCCTGGAGAGGGTCATGTTGGGAGGTATGACATAGGTATGATCACTGGGTCAGTATTAGGGTACAGCACAGGTGATGGTAATCATACAGTAAGAGGGAGTGCAGGAGCAGAGCATTGTGTCCTCCTGGAGAGGTCATGTTGGGAGGTATGACATAGGTATGAGCACTGGGTCAGTATTAGGGTACAGCACAGGTGATGGTAATCATACAGTAAGAGGGAAGAGCAGGAGCAGAGCATTGTGTACTCCTGGAGAGGTCATGTTGGGTGGTATGACATAGGTATGAGCACTGGGTCAGTATAAGGGTACAGCACAGGTGATGGTAATCATACAGTAAGAGGGTAGTACAGGAGCAGAGCATTGTGTCCTCCTGGAGAGGTCATGTTGGGAGGTATGACATAGGTATGAGCACTGGGTCAGTATTAGGGTACAGCACAGGTGATGGTAATCATACAGTAAGAGGGAAGAGCAGGAGCAGAGCATTGTGTCCTCCTGGAGAGGTCATGTTGGGTGGTATGACATAGGTATGAGCACTGGGTCAGTATTAGGGTACAGCACAGGTGATGGTAATCATACAGTAAGAGGGAAGAGCAGGAGCAGAGCATTGTGTCCTCCTGGAGAAATCATGTTGGGAGGTATGACATAGGTATGAGCACTGGGTCAGTATTAGGGTACAGCACAGGTGATGGTAATCATACAGTAAGAGGGAAGTGCAGGAGCAGAGCATTGTGTCCTCCTGGAGAGGTCATGTTGGGAGGTATGACATAGGTATGAGTACTGGGTCAGTATTAGGGTACAGCACAGGTGATGGTAATAATACAGTAAGAGGGAAGAGCAGGAGCAGAGCATTGTGTCCTCCTGGAGAGGGTCATGTTGGGAGGTATGACATAGGTATGAGCACTGGGTCAGTATTGGGGTACAGCACAGGTGATGGTAATCATACAGTAAGAGGGAAGAGCAGGAGCAGAGCATTGTGTCCTCCTGGAGAGGTCATGTTGGGAGGTATGACATAGGTATGAGCACTGGGTCAGTATTAGGGTACAGCACAGGTGATGGTAATCACACAGTAAGAGGGAAGAGCAGGAGCAGAGCATTGTGTCTTCCTGGAGAGGTCATGTTGGGAGGTATGACATAGGTATGAGCACTGGGTCAGTATTAGGGTACAGCACAGGTGATGGTAATCATACAGTAAGAGGGAAGAGCAGGAGCAGAGCATTGTGTCCTCCTGGGGAGGTCATGTTGGGAGGTATGACATAGGTATGAGCACTGGGTCAGTATTGGGGTACAGCACAGGTGATGGTAATCATACAGTAAGAGGGAAGAGCAGGAGCAGAGCATTGTGTCCTCCTGGAGAGGTCATGTTGGGAGGTATGACATAGGTATGAGCACTGGGTCAGTATTAGGGTACAGCACAGGTGATGGTAATCACACAGTAAGAGGGAAGAGCAGGAGCAGAGCATTGTGTCTTCCTGGAGAGGTCATGTTGGGAGGTATGACATAGGTATGAGCACTGGGTCAGTATTAGGGTACAGCACAGGTGATGGTAATCACACAGTAAGAGGGAAGAGCAGGAGCAGAGCATTGTGTCCTCCTGGAGAGGGTCATGTTGGGAGGTATGACATAGGTATGAGCACAGGGTCAGTATTAGGGTACAGCACAGGTGATGGTAATCATACAGTAAGAGGGAAGAGCAGGAGCAGAGCATTGTGTCCTCCTGGAGAGGGTCATGTTGGGAAGTATGACATAGGTATGAGCACTGGGTCAGTATTAGGGTACAGCACAGGTGATGGTAATCATACAGTAAGAGGGTAGAGCAGGAGCAGAGCATTGTGTCCTCCTGGAGAGGTCATGTTGGGAGGTATGACATAGGTATGAGCACTGGGTCAGTATTAGGGTACAGCACAGGTGATGGTAATCATACAGTAAGAGGGAAGAGCAGGAGCAGAGCATTGTGTCCTCCTGGAGAGGTCATGTTGGGAGGTATGACATAGGTATGAGCACTGGGTCAGTATTAGGGTACAGCACAGGTGATGACAATCATACAGTAAGAGGGAAGAACAGGAGCAGAGCATTGTGTCCTCCTGGAGAGATCATGTTGGGAGGTATGACATAGGTATGAGCACTGGGTCAGTATTAGGGTACAGCACAGGTGATGGTAATCATACAGTAAGAGGGAAGAGCAGGAGCAGAGCATTGTGTCCTCCTGGAGAGGGTCATGTTGGGAGGTATGACATAGGTATGAGCACTGGGTCAGTATTAGGGTACAGCACAGGTGATGGTAATCATACAGTAAGAGGATAGAGCAGGAGCAGAGCATTGTGTCCTCCTGGAGAGTGTCATGTTGGGAGGTATGACATAGGTATGAGCACTGGGTCAGTATTAGGGTACAGCACAGGTGATGGTAATCATACAGTAAGAGGGTAGAGCAGGAGCAGAGCATTGTGTCCTCCTGGAGAGGTCATGTTGGGAGGTATGACATAGGTATGAGCACTGGGTCAGTATTAGGGTACAGCACAGGTGATGGTAATCATACAGTAAGAGGGTAGAGCAGGAGCAGAGCATTGTGTCCTCCTGGAGAGTGTCATGTTGGGAGGTATGACATAGGTATGAGCACTGGGTCAGTATTAGGGTACAGCACAGGTGATGGTAATCATACAGTAAGAGGGAAGAGCAGGAGCAGAGCATTGTGTCCTCCTGGGGAGGTCATGTTGGGAGGTATGACATAGGTATGAGCACTGGGTCAGTATTGGGGTACAGCACAGGTGATGGTAATCATACAGTAAGAGGGAAGAGCAGGAGCAGAGCATTGTGTCCTCCTGGAGAGGTCATGTTGGGATGTATGACATAGGTATGAGCACTGGGTCAGTATTAGGGTACAGCACAGGTGATGGTAATCATACAGTAAGAGGGAAGAGCAGGAGCAGAGCATTGTGTCCTCCTGGTGAGGTCATGTTGGGAGGTATGACATAGGTATGAGCACTGGGTCAGTATTAGGGTACAGCACAGGTGATGGTAATCATACAGTAAGAGGGAAGAGCAGGAGCAGAGCATTGTGTCCTCCTGGAGAGGTCATGTTGGGAGGTATGACATAGGTATGAGCACTGGGTCAGTATTGGGGTACAGCACAGGTGATGGTAATCATACAGTAAGAGGGAAGAGCAGGAGCAGAGCATTGTGTCCTCCTGGAGAGGTCATGTTGGGAGGTATGACATAGGTATGAGCACTGGGTCAGTATTAGGGTACAGCACAGGTGATGGTAATCATACAGTAAGAGGGTAGAGCAGGAGCAGAGCATTGTGTCCTCCTGGAGAGGTCATGTTGGGAGGTATGACATAGGTATGAGCACTGGGTCAGTATTAGGGTACAGCACAGGTGATGGAAATCATACAGTAAGAGGGTAGAGCAGGAGCAGAGCATTGTGTCCTCCTGGAGAGGTCATGTTGGGAGGTATGACATAGGTATGAGCACTGGGTCAGTATTAGGGTACAGCACAGGTGATGGCAATCATACAGTAAGAGGGAAGAGCAGGAGCAGAGCATTGTGTCCTCCTGGAGAGGGTCATGTTGGGAGGTATGACATAGGTATGAGCACTGGGTCAATATTAGGGTACAGCACAGGTGATGGCAATCATACAGTAATAGGGAAGAGCAGGAGCAGAGCATTGTGTCCTCCTGGAGAGGTAATGTTGGGAGGTATGACATAGGTATGAGCACTGGGTCAGTATTAGGGTACAGCACAGGTGATGGTAATCATACAGTAAGAGGGAAGAGCAGGAGCAGAGCATTGTGTCCTCCTGGAGAGTGTCATGTTGGGAGGTATGACATAGGTATGAGCACTGGGTCAGTATTAGGGTACAGCACAGGTGATGGTAATCATACAGTAAGAGGGGAGTGCAGGAGCAGAGCATTGTGTCCTCCTGGAGAGGTCATGTTGGGAGGTATGACATAGGTATGAGCACTGGGTCAGTATTAGGGTACAGCACAGGTGATGGTAATCATACAGTAAGAGGGAAGAGCAGGAGCAGAGCATTGTATCCTCCTGGAGAGGTCATGTTGGGAGATATGACATAGGTATGAGCACTGGGTCAGTATTAGGGTACAGCACAGGTGATGGTAATCATACAGTAAGAGGGAAGAGCAGGAGCAGAGCATTGTGTCCTCCTGGAGAGGGTCATGTTGGGAGATGTGACATAGGTATGAGCACTGGGTCAGTATTAGGGTACAGCACAGGTGATGGTGATCATACAGTAAGAGGGAAGAGCAGGAGCAGAGCATTGTTTCCTCCTGGAGAGGTCATGTTGGGAGGTATGACATAGGTATGAGCACTGGGTCAGTATTAGTGTACAGCACAGGTGAAGGTAATCATACAGTAAGAGGGAAGAGCAGGAGCAGAGCATTGTGTCCTCCTGGAGAGGGTCATGTTGGGAGGTATGACATAGGTATGAGCACTGGGTCAGTATTAGGGTACAGCACAGGTGATGGCAATCATACAGTAAGAGGGAAGAGCAGGAGCAGAGCATTGTGTCCTCCTGGAGAGGTCATGTTGGGAGGTATGACATAGGTATGAGCACTGGGTCAGTATTAGGGTACAGCACAGGTGATGGTAATCATACAGTAAGAGGGGAGTGCAGGAGCAGAGCATTGTGTCCTCCTGGAGAGATCATGTTGGGAGGTATGACATAGGTATGAGCACTGGGTCAGTATTAGGGTACAGCACAGGTGATGGTAATCATACAGTAAGAGGGAAGAGCAGGAGCAGAGCATTGTGTCCTCCTGGAGAGGGTCATGTTGGGAGGTATGACATAGGTATGAGCACTGGGTCAGTATTAGGGTACAGCACAGGTGATGGTAATCATACAGTAAGAGGGTAGAGCAGGAGCAGAGCATTGTGTCCTCCTGGAGAGTGTCATGTTGGGAGGTATGACATAGGTATGAGCACTGGGTCAGTATTAGGGTACAGCACAGGTGATGGTAATCATACAGTAAGAGGGTAGAGCAGGAGCAGAGCATTGTGTCCTCCTGGAGAGTGTCATGTTGGGAGGTATGACATAGGTATGAGCACTGGGTCAGTATTAGGGTACAGCACAGGTGATGGTAATCATACAGTAAGAGGGTAGAGCAGGAGCAGGGCATTGTGTCCTCCTGGAGAGTGTCATGTTGGGAGGTATGACATAGGTATGAGCACTGGGTCAGTATTAGGGTACAGCACAGGTGATGGTAATCATACAGTAAGAGGGAAGAGCAGGAGCAGAGCATTGTGTCCTCCTGGAGAGGTCATGTTGGGAGGTATGACATAGCTATGAGCACTGGGTCAGTATTAGGGTACAGCACAGGTGATGGTAATCATACAGTAAGAGGGAAGAGCAGGAGCAGAGCATTGTGTCCTCCTGGAGAGGGTCATGTTAGGAGGTATGACATAGGTATGAGCACTGGGTCAGTATTAGGGTACAGCACAGGTGATGGTAATCATACAGTAAGAGGGAAGAGCAGGAGCAGAGCATTGTGTCCTCCTGGGGAGGTCATGTTGGGAGGTATGACATAGGTATGAGCACTGGGTCAGTATTGGGGTACAGCACAGGTGATGGTAATCATACAGTAAGAGGGAAGAGCAGGAGCAGAGCATTGTGTCCTCCTGGAGAGGTCATGTTGGGAGGTATGACATAGGTATGAGCACTGGGTCAGTATTAGGGTACAGCACAGGTGATGGTAATTATACAGGAAGAGGGAAGAGCAGGAGCAGAGCATTGTGTCCTCCTGGAGAGGTCATGTTGGGAGGTATGACATAGGTATGAGCACTGGGTCAGTATTAGGGTACAGCACAGGTGATGGTAATCATACAGTAAGAGGGAAGAGCAGGAGCAGAGCATTGTGTCCTCCTGGAGAGGTCATGTTGGGAGGTATGACATAGGTATGAGCACTGGGTCAGTATTAGGGTACAGCACAGGTGATGGTAATCATACAGTAAGAGGGTAGAGCAGGAGCAGAGCATTGTGTCCTCCTGGAGAGGTCATGTTGGGAGGTATGACATAGGTATGAGCACTGGGTCAGTATTAGGGTACAGCACAGGTGATGGTAATCATACAGTAAGAGGGAAGAGCAGGAGCAGAGCATTGTATCCTCCTGGAGAGTTCATGTTGGGAGGTATGACATAGGTATGAGCACTGGGTCAGTATTAGGGTACAGCACAGGTGATGGTAATCATACAGTAAGAGGGAAGAGCAGGAGCAGAGCATTGTATCCTCCTGGAGAGTTCATGTTGGGTGGTATGACATAGGTATGAGCACTGGGTCAGTATTAGGGTACAGCACAGGTGATGGTAATCATACAGTAAGAGGGAAGAGCAGGAGCAGAGCATTGTGTCCTGGAGAGGTCATGTTGGGAGGTATGACATAGGTATGAGCACTGGGTCAGTATTAGGGTACAGCACAGGTGATGGTAATCATACAGTAAGAGGGAAGAGCAGGAGCAGAGCATTGTATCCTCCTGGAGAGTTCATGTTGGGAGGTATGACATAGGTATGAGCACTGGGTCAGTATTAGGGTACAGCACAGGTGATGGTAATCATACAGTAAGAGGGAGGTGCAGGAGCAGAGCATTGTGTCCTCCTGGAGAGGTCATGTTGGGAGGTATGACATAGGTATGAGCACTGGGTCAGTATTAGGGTACAGCACAGGTGATGGTAATCATATAGTAAGAGGGAAGAGCAGGAGCAGAGCATTGTGTCCTCCTGGAGAGGTCATGTTGGGAGGTATGACATAGGTATGAGCACTGGGTCAGTATTAGGGTACAGCACAGGTGATGGTAATCATACAGTAAGAGGGAAGTGCAGGAGCAGAGCATTGTGTCCCTCCTGGAGAGGTAATGTTGGGAGGTATGACATAGGTATGAGCACTGGGTCAGTATTAGGGTACAGCACAGGTGATGGTAATCATACAGTAAGAGGGTAGTGCAGGAGCAGAGCATTGTGTCCTCCTGGAGAGGTCATGTTGGGAGGTATGACATAGGTATGAGCACTGGGTCAGTATTAGGGTACAGCACAGGTGATGGTAATCATACAGTAAGAGGGAAGTGCAGGAGCAGAGCATTGTGTCCTCCTGGAGAGGTCATGTTGGGAGGTATGACATAGGCACGAGCACTGGGTCAGTATTAGTGTACAGCACAGGTGATGGTAATCATACAGTAAGAGGGAAGAGCAGGAGCAGAGCATTGTGTCCTCCTGGAGAGGTCATGTTGGGAGGTATGACATAGGTATGAGCACTGGGTCAGTATTAGGGTACAGCACAGGTGATGGTAATCATACAGTAAGAGGGAAGAGCAGGAGCAGAGCATTGTGTCCTCCTGGGGAGGTCATGTTGGGAGGTATGACATAGGTATGAGCACTGGGTCAGTATTGGGGTACAGCACAGGTGATGGTAATCATACAGTAAGAGGGAAGAGCAGGAGCAGAGCATTGTGTCCTCCTGGAGAGGTCATGTTGGGAGGTATGACATAGGTATGAGCACTGGGTCAGTATTAGGGTACAGCACAGGTGATGGTAATCATACAGTAAGAGGGTAGAGCAGGAGCAGAGCATTGTGTCCTCCTGGAGAGTGTCATGTTGGGAGGTATGACATAGGTATGAGCACTGGGTCAGTATTAGGGTACAGCACAGGTGATGGTAATCATACAGTAAGAGGGAAGAGCAGGAGCAGAGCATTGTGTCCTCCTGGGGAGGTCATGTTGGGAGGTATGACATAGGTATGAGCACTGGGTCAGTATTGGGGTACAGCACAGGTGATGGTAATCATACAGTAAGAGGGAAGAGCAGGAGCAGAGCATTGTGTCCTCCTGGAGAGGTCATGTTGGGAGGTATGACATAGGTATGAGCACTGGGTCAGTATTAGGGTACAGCACAGGTGATGGTAATCAAACAGTAAGAGGGTAGAGCAGGAGCAGAGCATTGTGTCCTCCTGGAGAGGTCATGTTGGGAGGTATGACATAGGTATGAGCACTGGGTCAGTATTAGGGTACAGCACAGGTGATGGTAATCATACAGTAAGAGGGTAGAGCAGGAGCAGAGCATTGTGTCCTCCTGGAGAGGTCATGTTGGGAGGTATGACATAGGTATGAGCACTGGGTCAGTATTAGGGTACAGCACAGGTGATGGTAATCATACAGTAAGAGGGAAGAGCAGGAGCAGAGCATTGTGTCCTCCTGGAGAGGTCATGTTGGGAGGTATGACATAGGTATGAGCACTGGGTCAGTATTAGGGTACAGCACAGGTGATGGTAATCATACAGTAAGAGGGAAGAGCAGGAGCAGAGCATTGTGTCCTCCTGGAGAGGTCATGTTGGGAGGTATGACATAGGTATGAGCACTGGGTCAGTATTAGGGTACAGCACAGGTGATGGTAATCATACAGTAAGAGGGAAGAGCAGGAGCAGAGCATTGTGTCCTCCTGGAGAGGTCATGTTGGGAGGTATGACATAGGTATGAGCACTGGGTCAGTATTAGGGTACAGCACAGGTGATGGTAATCATACAGTAAGAGGGAAGAGCAGGAGCAGAGCATTGTGTCCTCCTGGAGAGGTCATGTTGGGAGGTATGACATAGGTATGAGCACTGGGTCAGTATTAGGGTACAGCACAGGTGATGGTAATCATACAGTAAGAGGGAAGTGCAGGAGCAGAGCATTGTGTCCTCCTGGAGAGGTCATGTTGGGAGGTATGACATAGGTATGAGCACTGGGTCAGTATTAGGGTACAGCACAGGTGATTGTAATCATACAGTAAGAGGGAAGAGCAGGAGCAGAGCATTGTGTCCTCCTGGAGAGGTCATGTTGGGAGGTATGACATAGGTATGAGCACTGGGTCAGTATTAGGGTACAGCACAGGTGATTGTAATCATACAGTAAGAGGGAAGAGCAGGAGCAGAGCATTGTGTCCTCCTGGAGAGGTCATGTTGGGAGGTATGACATAGGTATGAGCACTGGGTCAGTATTAGGGTACAGCACAGGTGATGGTAATCATACAGTAAGAGGGAAGTGCAGGAGCAGAGCATTGTGTCCTCCTGGAGAGTGTCATGTTGGGAGGTATGACATAGGTATGAGCACTGGGTCAGTATTAGGGTACAGCACAGGTGATGGTAATCATACAGTAAGAGGGAAGAGCAGGAGCAGAGCATTGTGTCCTCCTGGAGAGGTCATGTTGGGAGGTATGACATAGGTATGAGCACTGGGTCAGTATTAGGGTACAGCACAGGTGATTGTAATCATACAGTAAGAGGGAAGAGCAGGAGCAGAGCATTGTGTCCTCCTGGAGAGGTCATGTTGGGAGGTATGACATAGGTATGAGCACTGGGTCAGTATTAGGGTACAGCACAGGTGATGGTAATCATACAGTAAGAGGGAAGAGCAGGAGCAGAGCATTGTGTCTTCCTGGAGAGGTCATGTTGGAAGGTATGACATAGGTATGAGCACTGGGTCAGTATTAGGGTACAGCACAGGTGATGGTAATCATACAGTAAGAGGATAGAGCAGGAGCAGAGCATTGTGTCCTCCTGGAGAGGTCATGTTGGGAGGTATGACATAGGTATGAGCACTGGGTCAGTATTAGGGTACAGCACAGGTGATGGTAATCATACAGTAAGAGGGTAGTACAGGAGCAGAGCATTGTGTCCTCCTGGAGAGGGTCATGTTGGGAGGTATGACATAGGTATGAGCACTGGGTCAGTATTAGGGTACAGCACAGCTGATGGTAATCATACAGTAAGAGGGAAGAGCAGGAGCAGAGCATTGTGTCCTCCTGGAGAGGTCATGTTGGGAGGTATGACATAGGTATTAGCACTGGGTCAGTATTAGGGTACAGCACAGGTGATGGTAATCATACAGTAAGAGGGAAGAGCAGGAGCAGAGCATTGTGTCCTCCTGGAGAAATCATGTTGGGAGGTATGACATAGGTATGAGCACTGGGTCAGTATTAGGGTACAGCACAGGTGATGGTAATCATACAGTAAGAGGGAAGAGCAGGAGCAGAGCATTGTGTCCTCCTGGAGAGAGTCATGTTGGGAGGTATGACATAGGTATGAGCACTGGGCCAGTATTTGGGTACAGCACAGGTGATGGTAATCACACAGTAAGAGGGTAGAGCAGGAGCAGAGCATTGTGTCCTCCTGGAGAGGTCATGTTGGGAGGTATGACATAGGTATGAGCACTGGGTCAGTATTAGGGTACAGCACAGGTGATGGTAATCATACAGTAAGAGGGAAGAGCAGGAGCAGAGCATTGTGTCCTCCTGGAGAGGTCATGTTGGGAGGTATGACATAGGTATGAGCACTGGGTCAGTATTAGGGTACAGCACAGGTGATGGTAATCATACAGTAAGAGGGTAGAGCAGGAGCAGAGCATTGTGTCCTCCTGGAGAGGTCATGTTGGGAGGTATGACATAGGTATGAGCACTGGGTCAGTATTACGGTACAGCACAGGTGATGGTAATCATACAGTAAGAGGGAAGAGCAGGAGCAGAGCATTGTGTCTTCCTAGAGAGGTCATGTTGGGAGGTATGACATAGGTATGAGCACTGGGTCAGTATTAGGGTACAGCACAGGTGATGGTAATCATACAGTAAGAGGATAGAGCAGGAGCAGAGCATTGTGTCCTCCTGGAGAGGTCATGTTGGGAGGTATGACATAGGTATGAGCACTGGGTCAGTATTAGGGTACAGCACAGGTGATGGTAATCATACAGTAAGAGGGTAGTACAGGAGCAGAGCATTGTGTCCTCCTGGAGAGGGTCATGTTGGGAGGTATGACATAGGTATGAGCACTGGGTCAGTATTAGGGTACAGCACAGCTGATGGTAATCATACAGTAAGAGGGAAGAGCAGGAGCAGAGCATTGTGTCCTCCTGGAGAGGTCATGTTGGGAGGTATGACATAGGTATTAGCACTGGGTCAGTATTAGGGTACAGCACAGGTGATGGTAATCATACAGTAAGAGGGAAGAGCAGGAGCAGAGCATTGTGTCCTCCTGGAGAAATCATGTTGGGAGGTATGACATAGGTATGAGCACTGGGTCAGTATTAGGGTACAGCACAGGTGATGGTAATCATACAGTAAGAGGGAAGAGCAGGAGCAGAGCATTGTGTCCTCCTGGAGAGAGTCATGTTGGGAGGTATGACATAGGTATGAGCACTGGGTCAGTATTACGGTACAGCACAGGTGATGGTAATCATACAGTAAGAGGGAAGAGCAGGAGCAGAGCATTGTGTCCTCCTGGAGAGGTCATGTTGGAAGGTATGACATAGGTATGAGCACTGGGTCAGTATTGGGGTGCAGCACAGGTGATGGTAATCATACAGTAAGAGGGAAGAGCAGGAGCAGAGCATTGTGTCCTCCTGGAGAGGGTCATGTTAGGAGGTATGACATAGGTATGAGCACTGGGTCAGTATTAGGGTACAGCACAGGTGATGGTGATCATACAGTAAGAGAGAAGAGCAGGAGCAGAGCATTGTGTCCTCCTGGAGAGGTCATGTTGGGAGGTATGACATAGGTATGAGCACTGGGTCAGTATTAGGGTACAGCACAGGTGATGGTAATCATACAGTAAGAGGGAAGAGCAGGAGCAGAGCATTGTGTCCTCCTGGAGAGGTCATGTTGGGAGGTATGACATAGGTATGAGCACTGGGTCAGTATTGGGGTACAGCACAGGTGATGGTAATCATACAGTAAGAGGAAAGAGCAGAGCATTGTGTCCTCCTAGAGAGGGTCATGTTGGGAGGTATGACATAGGTATGAGCACTGGGTCAGTATTAGGGTACAGCACAGGTGATGGTAATCATACAGTAAGAGGGAAGAGCAGGAGCAGAGCATTGTGTCCTCCTGGAGAGGTCATGTTGGGAGGTATACATAGGTATGAGCACTGGGTCAGTATTGGGGTACAGCACAGGTGATGGTAATCATACAGTAAGAGGGAAGAGCAGGAGCAGAGCATTGTGTCCTCCTGGAGAGGTCATGTTGGGAGGTATACATAGGTATGAGCACTGGGTCAGTATTGGGGTACAGCACAGGTGATGGTAATCATACAGTAAGAGGGAAGAGCAGGAGCAGAGCATTGTGTCCTCCTGGAGAGGTCATGTTGGGAGGTTTGACATAGGTATGAGCACTGGGTCAATATTAGGGTACAGCACAGGTGATGGTAATCATACAGTAAGAGGGAAGAGCAGGAGCAGAGCATTGTGTCCTCCTGGAGAGGTCATGTTGGGAGGTGTGACATAGGTATGAGCACTGGGTCAGTATTAGGGTATAGCACAGGTGATGGTAATCATACAGTAAGAGGGAAGTGCAGGAGCAGAGCATTGTATCCTCCTGGAGAGGTCATGTTGGGAGGTATGACATAGGTATGAGCACTGGGTCAGTATTAGGGTACAGCACAGGTGATGGTAATCATACAGTAAGAGGGAAGAGCAGGAGCAGAGCATTGTGTCCTCCTGGAGAGGTCATGTTGGGGGGTATGACATAGGTATGAGCACTGGGTCAGTATTAGGGTACAGCACAGGTGATGGTAATCATACAGTAAGAGGGAAGTGCAGGAGCAGAGCATTGTGTCCTCCTGGAGAGGTCATGTTGGGAGGTATGACATAGGTATGAGCACTGGGTCAGTATTAGGGTACAGCACAGGTGATGGTAATTATACAGTAAGAGGGAAGAGCAGGAGCAGAGCATTGTGTCCTCCTGGATGGGGTCATGTTGGGAGGTATGACATCGGTAGGAGCACTGGGTCAGTATTAGGGTACAGCACAGGTGATGGTAATCATACAGTAAGAGGGAAGAGCAGGAGCAGAGCATTGTGTCCTCCTGGAGAGGTCATGTTGGGAGGTATGACATAGGTATGAGCACTGGGTCAGTATTAGGGTACAGCACAGGTGATGGTAATCATACAGTAAGAGGGAAGTGCAGGAGCAGAGAATTGTGTCCTCCTGGAGAGGTTATGTTGGGAGGTATGACATAGGTATGAGCACTGGGTCAGTATTAGGGTACAGCACAGGTGATGGTAATCATACAGTAAGAGGGAAGTGCAGGAGCAGAGCATTGTGTCCTCCTGGAGAGGGTCATGTTGGGAGGTATGACAAAGGTATGAGCACTGGGTCAGTATTAGGGTACAGCACAGGTGATGGTAATCATACAGTAAGAGGGAAGTGCAGGAGCAGAGCATTGTGTCCTCCTGGAGAGGTCATGTTGGGAGGTATGACATAGGTATGAGCACTGGGTCAGTATTGGGGTACAGCACAGGTGATGGTAATCATACAGTAAGAGGGAAGAGCAGGAGCAGAGCATTGTGTCCTCCTGGAGAGGTCATGTTGGGGGTATGACATAGGTATGAGCACTGGGTCAGTATTAGGGTACAGCACAGGTGATGGTAATCATACAGTAAGAGGGAAGAGCAGGAGCAGAGCATTGTGTCCTCCTGGAGAGGTCATGTTGGGAGGTATGACATAGGTATGAGCACTGGGTCAGTATTAGGGTACAGCACAGGTGATGGTAATCATACAGTAAGAGGGAAGAGCAGGAGCAGAGCATTGTGTCCTCCTGGAGAGGTCATGTTGGGAGGTATGACATAGGTATGAGCACTGGGTCAGTATTAGTGTACAGCACAGGTGATGGTAATCATACAGTAAGAGGGAAGAGCAGGAGCAGAGCATTGTGTCCTCCTGGAGAGGGTCATGTTGGGAGGTATGACATAGGTATGAGCACTGGGTCAGTATTAGTGTACAGCACAGGTGATGGTAATCATACAGTAAGAGGGAAGAGCAGGAGCAGAGCATTGTGTCCTCCTGGAGAGGTCATGTTGGGAGGTATGACATAGGTATGAGCACTGGGTCAGTATTAGGGTACAGCACAGGTGATGGTAATCATACAGTAAGAGGGTAGAGCAGGAGCAGAGCATTGTGTCCTCCTGGAGAGGGTCATGTTGGGAGGTATGACATAGGTATGAGCACTGGGTCAGTATTAGGGTACAGCACAGGTGATGGTAATCATACAGTAAGAGGGAAGTGCAGGAGCAGAGCATTGTGTCCTCCTGGAGAGGGTCATGTTGGGAGGTATGACATAGGTATGAGCACTGGGTCAGTATTAGGGTACAGTACAGGTGATGGTAATCATACAGTAAGAGGGAAGTGCAGGAGCAGAGCATTGTGTCCTCCTGGAGAGGGTCATGTTGGGAGGTATGACATAGGTATGAGCACTGGGTCAGTATTAGGGTACAGCACAGGTGATGGTAATCATACAGTAAGAGGAAAGAGCAGGAGCAGAGCATTGTGTCCTCCTGTAGAGGTCATGTTGGGAGGTATGACATAGGTATGAGCACTGGGTCAGTATTAGGGTACAGCACAGGTGATGGTAATCATACAGTAAGAGGGAAGAGCAGGAGCAGAGCATTGTGTCCTCCTGGAGAGGTCATGTTGGGAGGTATGACATAGGTATGAGCACTGGGTCAGTATTGGGGTACAGCACAGGTGATGGTAATCATACAGTAAGAGGGAAGAGCAGGAGCAGAGCATTGTGTCCTCCTGGAGAGAGTCATGCTGGGAGGTATGACATAGGTATGAGCACTGGGTCAGTATTAGGATACAGCACAGGTGATGGTAATCATACAGTAAGAGGGAAGTGCAGGAGCAGAGCATTGTGTCCTCCTGGAGAGGTCATGTTGGGAGGTATGACATAGGTATGAGCACTGGGTCAGTATTAGGGTACAGCACAGGTGATGGTAATCATACAGTAAGAGGGAAGAGCAGGAGCAGAGCATTGTGTCCTCCTGGAGAGGTCATGTTGGGAGGTATGACATAGGTATGAGCACTGGGTCAGTATTAGGGTACAGCACAGGTGATGGTAATCATACAGTAAGAGGGAAGAGCAGGAGCAGAGCATTGTGTCCTCCTGGAGAGGTCATGTTGGGAGGTATGACATAGGTATGAGCACTGGGTCAGTATTAGGGTACAGCACAGGTGATGGTAATCATACAGTAAGAGGGAAGAGCAGGAGCAGAGCATTGTGTCCTCCTGGAGAGATCATGTTGGGAGGTATGACATAGGTATGATTACTGGGTCAGTATTAGGGTACAGCACAGGTGATGGTAATCATACAGTAAGAGGGAAGTGCAGAAGCAGAGCATTGTGTCCTCCTGGAGAGGGTCATGTTGGGAGGTATGACATAGGTATGAGCACTGGGTCAGTATTAGTGTACAGCACAGGTGATGGTAATCATACAGTAAGAGGGAAGTGCAGAAGCAGAGCATTGTGTCCTCCTGGAGAGGGTCATGTTGGGAGGTATGACATAGGTATGAGCACTGGGTCAGTATTAGGGTACAGCACAGGTGATGGTAATCATACAGTAAGAGGGAAGTGCAGGAGCAGAGCATTGTGTCCTCCTGGAGAGGTCATGTTGGGAGGTATGACATAGGTATGAGCACTGGGTCAGTATTAGGGTACAGCACAGGTGATGGTAATCATACAGTAAGAGGGAAGTGCAGGAGCAGAGCATTGTGTCCTCCTGGAGAGAGTCATGCTGGGAGGTATGACATAGGTATGAGCACTGGGTCAGTATTAGGATACAGCACAGGTGATGGTAATCATACAGTAAGAGGGAAGTGCAGGAGCAGAGCATTGTGTCCTCCTGGAGAGGTCATGTTGGGAGGTATGACATAGGTATGAGCACTGGGTCAGTATTAGGGTACAGCACAGGTGATGGTAATCATACAGTAAGAGGGAAGAGCAGGAGCAGAGCATTGTGTCCTCCTGGAGAGGTCATGTTGGGAGGTATGACATAGGTATGAGCACTGGGTCAGTATTAGGGTACAGCACAGGTGATGGTAATCATACAGTAAGAGGGAAGAGCAGGAGCAGAGCATTGTGTCCTCCTGGAGAGGGTCATGTTGGGAGGTATGACATAGGTATGAGCACTGGGTCAGTATTAGGGTACAGCACAGGTGATGGTAATCATACAGTAAGAGGGAAGAGCAGGAGCAGAGCATTGTGTCCTCCTGGAGAGGGTCATGTTGGGAGGTATGACATAGCTATGAGCACTGGGTCAGTATTAGGGTACAGCACAGGTGATGGTAATCATACAGTAAGAGGGAAGTGCAGGAGCAGAGCATTGTGTCCTCCTGGAGAGGTCATGTTGGGAGGTATGACATAGGTATGAGCACTGGGTCAGTATTAGGGTACAGCACAGGTGGTGGTAATCATACAGTAAGAGGGAAGAGCAGGAGCAGAGCATTGTGTCCTCCTGGAGAGGTCATGTTGGGAGGTATGACATAGGTATGAGCACTGGGTCAGTATTAGGGTACAGCACAGGTGATGGTAATCATACAGTAAGAGGGAAGAGCAGGAGCAGAGCATTGTGTCCTCCTGGAGAGGTCATGTTGGGAGGTATGACATAGGTATGAGCACTGGGTCAGTATTAGGGTACAGCACAGGTGATGGTAATCATACAGTAAGAGGGAAGTCCAGGAGCAGAGCATTGTGTCCTCCTGGAGAGGTCATGTTGGGAGGTATGACATAGGTATGAGCACTGGGTCAGTATTAGGGTACAGCACAGGTGATGGTAATCATACAGTAAGAGAAAAGAGCAGGAACAGAGCA
The DNA here is from genome assembly GCF_028390025.1 of Pseudophryne corroboree. Classification (NCBI taxonomy): domain Eukaryota; kingdom Metazoa; phylum Chordata; class Amphibia; order Anura; family Myobatrachidae; genus Pseudophryne; species Pseudophryne corroboree. The sequence continues at coordinate 5,457,235 of NC_086447.1, read as the reverse complement.
TTGTATCATCCTGGAGAGGTCATGTTGGGAGGTATGACATAGGTATGAGCACTGGGTCAGTATTAGCGTACAGCACAGGTGATGGTAATTATACAGTAAGAGGGAAGAGCAGGAGCAGAGCGTTGTGTCCTCCTGGAGAGTTCATGTTGGGAGGTATGACATAGGTATGAGCACTGGGTCAGTATTAGGGTACAGCACAGCACAGGTGATGATAATCATACAGTAAGAGGGAAGAGCAGGAGCAGAGCATTGTGTCCTCCTGGAGAGATCATGTTGGGAGGTATGACATAGGTATGAGCACTGGGTCAGTATTAGCGTACAGCACAGATGATGGTAATCATACAGTAAGAGGGAAGAGCAGGAGCAGAGCATTGTGTCCTCCTGGAGAGGTCATGTTGGGTGGTATAACATAGGTATGAGCACTGGATCAGTATTGGGGTACAGTACAGGTGATGGTAATCATACAGTAAGAGGGAAGAGCAGGAGCAGAGCATTGTGTCCTCCTGGAGAGGTCATGTTGGGAGGTATGACATAGGTATGAGCACTGGGTCAGTATTAGGATACAGCACAGGTGATGGTAATCATACAGTAAGAGGGAAGAGCAGGAGCAGAGCATTGTGTCCTCCTGGAGAGGTCATGTTGGGAGGTATGACATAGGTATGAGCACTGGGTCAGTATTAGGGTACAGCACAGGTGATGGTAATCATACAGTAAGAGGGAAGTGCAGGAGCAGAGCATTGTGTCCTCCTGGAGAGGGTCATGTTGGGAGGTATGACATAGGTATGAGCACTGGGTCAGTATTAGGGTACAGCACAGGTGATGGTAATTATACAGTAAGAGGGAAGAGCAGGAGCAGAGCATTGTGTCCTCCTGGAGAGGGTCATGTTGGGAGGTATGACATAGGTATGAGCACTGGGTCAGTATTAGGGTACAGCACAGGTGATGGTAATCATACAGTAAGAGGGAAGTGCAGGAGCAGAGCATTGTGTCCTCCTGGAGAGGGTCATGTTGGGAGGTATGACATAGGTATGAGCACTGGGTCAGTATTAGGGTACAGCAGGGCCGGCTCTAGGCATGTTCGAATAGAGCGGCCGCGCAGGGCGCCACCCTTAATGGGCGCCGCGCGCTGGCGCCGCCATATTCGAAGCGAGCCGGCCCTGTGTGTGTGTGCAGCGCGTTGTCCCCGCCGTCCGTGTGTGCGGCGTGCGCTGCGCGGCGCCGGTGTCTAACGTCAGACGCCGGCGCCGCGCATAGCGCACACAAGTGGCCGCCCGCCCACCGGCACTCGGATCCTCACTCTCCCGCCCGCCAGCACTCACGCCAGCACTCCTCCTCCCTCTCTCAGACTCAGCGCCTCAGGTATTTGGTGGGGGGGGTCAAACATTTATGGATCGCACTGTGGGGGCATTTATCTGGCACACTGGGGGCATATCTGGCTCTGTGGGGGCATTTCTGGCACTGTGGGGGGCATATCTGGCTCATTGGGGGCATATCTGGCTCACTGGGGGCATATCTGGCACACTGGGGGCATATCTGGCACACTGGGGGCATATCTGGCTCTGTGGGGGCATTTATCTGGCCCTGTGTGGGGGCATTTCTGGCAATGTGGGGGCATTTCTGGCACCGTGGGGGCATATCTGGCACACTGGGGGGATTATCTGGCACACTGGGGGGATTATCTGGCACACTGGGGGCATATCTGGCACACTGGGGGCATATCTGGCACACTGGGGGCATATCTGGCTCTGTGGGGGCATTTCTGGCACTGTGGGGGGCATATCTGGCTCATTGGGGGCATATCTGGCACACTGGGGGCATATCTGGCACACTGGGGGCATATCTGGCACACTGGGGGCATATCTGGCTCTACTGGGGGCATATCTGGCACACTGGGGGCATATCTGGCACACTGGGGGCATATCTGGCACACTGGGGGCATATCTGGCTCTGTGGGGGGCATTTCTGGCACTGTGGGGGCATTTCTGGAACTGTGGGGGCATTTCTGGCACTGTGGGGGCACTTATGCATCTGGCAATGTGGGCATTTATGTATCTGGCACTGGGGGCATATCTAGCCCTGTGGGGGCATATCTGGCTCTGTGGGGGCATTTATCTGGCCCTGTGTGGGGGCATATCTGGCTCTGTGAAGGCATTTATCTGGCCCTGTGTGGGGGCATTTATCTGGCCCTGTGTGGGGGCATTTATCTGGCCCTGTGTGGGGGCATTTATCTGGCCCTGTGTGGGGGCATTTCTGGGACTGTGGGGGCATTTCTGGAACTGTTGGGGCATTTCTGGCACTGTGGGGGGCATATCTGGCACTGTGGGGGCACTTATGCATCTGGCAATGTGGGCATTTATGTATCTGGCACTGGGGGCATATCTAGCCCTGTGGGGGCATATCTGGCACTGTGGGGGCAATTTTATATATGGCACTGTGGGGACATATCTGGCACTATGTGGGCATTTTTATATCTGGCACTGTGGGGGCACTTATGTATCTGGCACTGTGGGGGCACTTATGTATCTGGCACTGTGGGGGCATTTATGTATCTGGCACTGTGGGGGGCATATCTACACTGTGGAGGCATTTATGTATCTGGCACTTTGGGGGCATTTATGTATCTGAACTGTGGGTGCATATCTGGCACTGTGTGGCCATTTATGTAGCTGGCACTGCTGGGGGGCATGTCACGTGTAGCTGGCACTGCTGGGGGGCATGTCACGTGTAGCTGGCACTGCTGGGGGGCATGTCACGTGTAGCTGGCACTGCTGGGGGGCATGTCATGTAGTGTTCCCGCTAGGCGTCTGTGGCTAGGCAATGTGTCTCAGTGCTCTCCCTGGTGCAATGTGTCTCAGTGCTGTGCCTGACGCAAAGTGTATAGGAGGTTCTACCTGGTGCAGTGTGTATTAGCTGCACTACTGTGTGGTGTAATGCAAATTGCCACTATTATGTGGCCACGTACCTTCCTCACGAAGTAACTCCCCTTAATTTTTGCTGCGCGCCTTCGGCGCGCACTGTCCATTCTTTGGCATATAGGTATGGGAACAACAAGCAGTATGTACATCATTTTGCCCTCCTAACTTAAAAAAGTGCCCTCCCTGTGATCAGCACCATGCCCTAAAAAGTGAACACTATCATGTGTAGCTGGCACTGCTGGGGGGCATGTCATGTGTAGCTGGCACTGCTGCGGGGCATGTCATGTGTAGCTGGCTAGCTGGCACTGCTGCTGGGCATGTCATGTGTAGCTGGCTAGCTGGCACTGCTGCGGGGCATGTCATGTGTAGCTGGCACTGCTGCGGGGCATGTCATGTCTATCTGGCACTGCACATTATGTGTATCTGGCACTATACTGGAGACATTGTGTGTAAGGAACACTACTGTGGCTATGTGTAAGGCGGCTAATTGTGTGAAAATGTGTTTATAGTTTGATATGAAGTTATGAGGCCACGCCCACTTTTCCAGAGGCCACACCCACTTTTCCGAGAGCGCGCGCCTGCGGCGCGCGCATGGGGGGGGGGGGGGGGGGGGCGCTTTTACATTTTCTCGCTCAGGGTGCTAGTAGGCCTGGAGCCGGCCCTGGGGTACAGCACAGGTGATGGTAATCATACAGTAAGAGGGAAGAGCAGGAGCAGAGCATTGTGTCCTCCTGGAGAGGTCATGTTGGGAGGTATGACATAGGTATGAGCACTGGGTCAGTATTAGGGTACAGCACAGGTGATGGTAATCATACAGTAAGAGGGAAGAGCAGGAGCAGAGCATTGTGTCCTCCTGGAGAGGTCATGTTGGGAGGTATGACATAGGTATGATCACTGGGTCAGTATTAGGGTACAGCACAGGTGATGGTAATCATACAGTAAGAGGGAAGAGCAGGAGCAGAGCATTGTGTCCTCCTGGAGAGGTCATGTTGGGAGGTATGACATAGGTATGAGCACTGGGTCAGTATTAGGGTACAGCACAGGTGATGGTAATCATACAGTAAGAGGGAAGAGCAGGAGCAGAGCATTGTGTCCTCCTGGAGAGGGTAATGTTGGGAGGTATGACATAGGTATGAGCACTGGGTCAGTATTAGGGTACAGCACAGGTGATGGTAATCATACAGTAAGAGGGAAGAGCAGGAGCAGAGCATTGTGTCCTCCTGGAGAGGTCATGTTGGGAGGTATGACATAGGTATGAGCACTGGGTCAGTATTGGGGTACAGCACAGATGATGGTAATCATACAGTAAGAGGGAAGAGCAGGAGCAGAGCATTGTATCCTCCTGGAGAGGTCATGTTGGGAGGTATGACATAGGTATGATCACTGGGTCAGTATTAGGGTACAGCACAGGTGATGGTAATCATACAGTAAGAGGGAAGAGCAGGAGCAGAGCATTGTGTCCTCCTGGAGAGGGTAATGTTGGGAGGTATGACATAGGTATGAGCACTGGGTCAGTATTAGGGTACAGCACAGGTGATGGAAATCATACAGTAAGAGGGAAGAGCAGGAGCAGAGCATTGTGTCCTCCTGGAGAGGGTCATGTTGGGAGGTATGACACAGGTATGAGCACTGGGTCAGTATTAGGGTACAGCACAGGTGATGGTACTCATACAGTAAGAGGGAAGAGCAGGAGCAGAGCATTGTGTCCTCCTGGAGAGGTCATGTTGGGAGGTATGACATAGGTATGAGCACTGGGTCAGTATTAGGGTACAGCACAGGTGATGGTAATCATACAGTAAGAGGGAAGAGCAGGAGCAGAGCATTGTGTCCTCCTGGAGAGGTCATGTTGGGAGGTATGACATAGGTATGAGCACTGGGTCAGTATTAGGGTACAGCACAGGTGATGGTAATCATACAGTAAGAGGGAAGAGCAGGAGCAGAGCATTGTGTCCTCCTGGAGAGGTCATGTTGGGAGGTATGACATAGGTATGAGCACTGGGACAGTATTCGGGTACAGCACAGGTGATGGTAATCATACAGTAAGAGGGAAGTGCAGGAGCAGAGCATTGTGTCCTCCTGGAGAGGTCATGTTGGGAGGTATGACATAGGTATGAGCACTGGGTCAGTATTAGGGTACAGCACAGGTGATGGTAATCATACAGTAAGAGGGAAGAGCAGGAGCAGAGCATTGTGTCCTCCTGGAGAGGTCATGTTGGGAGGTATGACATAGGTATGAGCACTGGGACAGTATTCGGGTACAGCACAGGTGATGGTAATCATACAGTAAGAGGGAAATGCAGGAGCAGAGCATTGTGTCCTCCTGGAGAGGGTCATGTTGGGAGGTATGACATAGGTATGAGCACTGGGTCAGTATTGGGGTACATCACAGGTGATGGTAATCATACAGTAAGAGGGAAGAGCAGGAGCAGAGCATTGTATCCTCCTGGATAGGTCATGTTGGGAGGTATGACACAGGTATGAGCACTGGGTCAGTATTAGGGTACAGCACAGGTGATGGTAATCATACAGTAAGAGGGAAGAGCAGGAGCAGAGCATTGTGTCCTCCTGGAGAGGTCATGTTGGAAGGTATGACATAGGTATGAGCACTGGGTCAGTATTAGGGTACAGCACAGGTGATGGTAATCATACAGTAAGAGGGAAGAGCAGGAGCAGAGCATTGTGTCCTCCTGGAGAGGTCATGTTTGGAGGTATGACATAGGTGTGAGTACTGGGTCAGTATTAGGGTACAGCACAGGTGATGGTAATCATACAGTAAGAGGGAAGAGCAGGAGCAGAGCATTGTGTCCTCCTGGAGAGGTCATGTTGGGAGGTATGACATAGGTATGAGCACTGGGTCAGTATTAGGGTACAGCACAGGTGATGGTAATCATACAGTAAGAGGGAAGTGCAGGAGCAGAGCATTGTGTCCTCCTGGAGAGGTCATGTTGGGAGGTATGACATAGGTATGAGCACTGGGTCAGTATTAGGGTACAGCACAGGTGATGGTAATCATACAGTAAGAGGGAAGAGCAGGAGCAGAGCATTGTGTCCTCCTGGAGAGGTCATGTTGGGAGGTATGACATAGGTATGAGCACTGGGTCAGTATTGGGGTACAGCACAGGTGATGGTAATCATACAGTAAGAGGGAAGAGCAGGAGCAGAGCATTGTGTCCTCCTGGAGAGGTCATGTTGGGAGGTATGACATAGGTATGAGCACTGGGTCAGTATTAGGGTACAGCACAGGTGATGGTAATCATACAGTAAGAGGGAAGAGCAGGAGCAGAGCATTGTGTCCTCCTGGAGAGGTAATGTTGGGAGGTATGACATAGGTATGAGCACTGGGTCAGTATTAGGGTACAGCACAGGTGATGGTAATCATACAGTAAGAGGGAAGAGCAGGAGCAGAGCATTGTGTCCTCCTGGAGAGGGTCATGTTGGGAGGTATGACATAGGTATGAGCACTGGGTCAGTATTAGGGTACAGCACAGGTGATGGTAATCATACAGTAAGAGGGAAGAGCAGGAGCAGAGCATTCTGTCCTCCTGGAGAGGTCATGTTGGGAGGTATGACATAGGTATGAGCACTGGGTCAGTATTAGGGTACAGCACAGGTGATGGTAATCATACAGTAAGAGGGAAGAGCAGGAGCAGAGCATTGTGTCCTCCGGGAGAGGTCATGTTGGGAGGTATGACATAGGTATGAGTACTGGGTCAGTATTACGGTACAGCACAGGTGATGGTAATCATACAGTAAGACGGAAGAGCAGGAGCAGAGCATTGTGTACCTCCTGGAGAGGTCATGTTGGGAGGTATGACATAGGTATGAGCACTGGGACAGTATTAGGGTACAGCACAGGTGATGGTAATCATACAGTAAGAGGGAAGAGCAGGAGCAGAGCATTGTGTCCTCCGGGAGAGGTCATGTTGGGAGGTATGACATAGGTATGAGCACTGGGTCAGTATTAGGGTACAGCACAGGTGATGGTAATCATACAGTAAGAGGGGAGAGCAGGAGCAGAGCATTGTATCCTCCTGGAGAGGTCATGTTGGGAGGTATGACATAGGTATGAGCACTGGGTCAGTATTAGGGTACAGCATAGGTGATGGTAATCATACAGTAAGAGGTAAGTGCAGGAGCAGAGCATTGTGTCCTCCTGGAGAGGTCATGTTGGGAGGTATGACATAGGTATGAGCACTGGGTCAGTATTAAGGTACAGCACAGGTGATGGTAATCATACAGTAAGAGGGAAGAGCAGGAGCAGAGCATTGTGTCCTACTGAAGAGGTCATATTTGGAGGTATGACATAGGTATGAGCACTGGGTCAGTATTAGGGTACAGCACAGGTGATGGTAATCATACAGTAAGAGGGAAGTGCAGGAGCAGAGCATTGTGTCCTCCTGGAGAGGGTCATGTTGGGAGGTATGACACAGGTAGGAGCACTGGGTCAGTATTAGGGTACAGCACAGGTGATGGTAATCATACAGTAAGAGGGAAGAGCAGGAGCAGAGCATTGTGTCCTCCTGGAGAGGTCATGTTGGGAGGTATGACACAGGTATGAGCACTGGGTCAGTATTAGGGTACAGCACAGGTGATGGTAATCATACAGTAAGAGGGAACATCTGAAGCAGAGCATTGTGTCCTCCAGGAGAGGTCATGTTGGGAGGTATGACATAGATATGAGCACTGGGTCAGTATTAGGGTACAGCACAGGTGATGGTAATCATACAGTAAGAGGGAAGTCCAGGAGCAGAGCATTGTGTCCTCCTGTAGAGGTCATGTTGGGAGGTATGACATAGGTATGAGCACTGGGTCAGTATTAGGGTACAGCACAGGTGATGGTAATCATACAGTAAGAGGGAACATCTGAAGCAGAGCACTGTGTCCTCCAGGAGAGGTCATGTTGGGAGGTATGACATAGATATGAGCACTGGGTCAGTATTAGGGTACAGCACAGGTGATGGTAATCATACAGTAAGAGGGGAGAGCAGGAGCAGAGCATTGTGTCCTCCTGGAGAGGTCATGTTGGGAGGTGTGACATAGGTATGAGCACTGGGTCAGTATTAGGGTACAGCACAGGTGATGGTAATCATACAGTAAGAGGGAAGTGAAGGAGCAGTGCATTGTATCCTCCTGGAGAGGTCATGTTGGGAGGTATGACATAGGTATGAGCACTGGGTCAGTATTAGGGTACAGCACAGGTGATGGTAATCATACAGTAAGAGGGAAGTGCAGGAGCAGAGCATTGTGTCCTCCTGGAGAGGGTCATGTTGGGAGGTATGACACAGGTATGAGCACTGGGTCAGTATTAGGGTACAGCACAGGTGATGGTAATCATACAGTAAGAGGGAAGAGCAGGAGCAGAGCATTGTGTCCTGGAGAGGTCATGTTGGGAGGTATGACACAGGTATGAGCACTGGGTCAGTATTAGGGTACAGCACAGGTGATGGTAATCATACAGTAAGAGGGAAGAGCAGGAGCAGAGCATTGTGTCCCTCCTGGAGAGGTCATGTTGGGAGGTATGACATAGGTGTGAGCACTGGGTCAGTATTAGGGTACAGCACAGGTGATGGTAATCATACAGTAAGAGGGAAGAGCAGGAGCAGAGCATTGTGTCCTCCTGGAGAGGTCATGTTTGGAGGTATGACATAGGTGTGAGTACTGGGTCAGTATTAGGGTACAGCACAGGTGATGGTAATCATACAGTAAGAGGGAAGAGCAGGAGCAGAGCATTGTGTCCTCCTGGAGAGGTCATGTTGGGAGGTATGACATAGGTATGAGCACTGGGTCAGTATTAGGGTACAGCACAGGTGATGGTAATCATACAGTAAGAGGGAAATGCAGGAGCAGAGCATTGTGTCCTCCTGGAGAGGGTCATGTTGGGAGGTATGACATAGGTATGAGCACTGGGTCAGTATTGGGGTACATCACAGGTGATGGTAATCATACAGTAAGAGGGAAGAGCAGGAGCAGAGCATTGTATCCTCCTGGATAGGTCATGTTGGGAGGTATGACACAGGTATGAGCACTGGGTCAGTATTAGGGTACAGCACAGGTGATGGTAATCATACAGTAAGAGGGAAGAGCAGGAGCAGAGCATTGTGTCCTCCTGGAGAGGTCATGTTGGAAGGTATGACATAGGTATGAGCACTGGGTCAGTATTAGGGTACAGCACAGGTGATGGTAATCATACAGTAAGAGGGAAGAGCAGGAGCAGAGCATTGTGTCCTCCTGGAGAGGTCATGTTTGGAGGTATGACATAGGTGTGAGTACTGGGTCAGTATTAGGGTACAGCACAGGTGATGGTAATCATACAGTAAGAGGGAAGAGCAGGAGCAGAGCATTGTGTCCTCCTGGAGAGGTCATGTTGGGAGGTATGACATAGGTATGAGCACTGGGTCAGTATTAGGGTACAGCACAGGTGATGGTAATCATACAGTAAGAGGGAAGTGCAGGAGCAGAGCATTGTGTCCTCCTGGAGAGGTCATGTTGGGAGGTATGACATAGGTATGAGCACTGGGTCAGTATTAGGGTACAGCACAGGTGATGGTAATCATACAGTAAGAGGGAAGAGCAGGAGCAGAGCATTGTGTCCTCCTGGAGAGGTCATGTTGGGAGGTATGACATAGGTATGAGCACTGGGTCAGTATTGGGGTACAGCACAGGTGATGGTAATCATACAGTAAGAGGGAAGAGCAGGAGCAGAGCATTGTGTCCTCCTGGAGAGGTCATGTTGGGAGGTATGACATAGGTATGAGCACTGGGTCAGTATTAGGGTACAGCACAGGTGATGGTAATCATACAGTAAGAGGGAAGAGCAGGAGCAGAGCATTCTGTCCTCCTGGAGAGGTCATGTTGGGAGGTATGACATAGGTATGAGCACTGGGTCAGTATTAGGGTACAGCACAGGTGATGGTAATCATACAGTAAGAGGGAAGAGCAGGAGCAGAGCATTGTGTCCTCCGGGAGAGGTCATGTTGGGAGGTATGACATAGGTATGAGTACTGGGTCAGTATTACGGTACAGCACAGGTGATGGTAATCATACAGTAAGACGGAAGAGCAGGAGCAGAGCATTGTGTACCTCCTGGAGAGGTCATGTTGGGAGGTATGACATAGGTATGAGCACTGGGACAGTATTAGGGTACAGCACAGGTGATGGTAATCATACAGTAAGAGGGAAGAGCAGGAGCAGAGCATTGTGTCCTCCGGGAGAGGTCATGTTGGGAGGTATGACATAGGTATGAGCACTGGGTCAGTATTAGGGTACAGCACAGGTGATGGTAATCATACAGTAAGAGGGGAGAGCAGGAGCAGAGCATTGTATCCTCCTGGAGAGGTCATGTTGGGAGGTATGACATAGGTATGAGCACTGGGTCAGTATTAGGGTACAGCATAGGTGATGGTAATCATACAGTAAGAGGTAAGTGCAGGAGCAGAGCATTGTGTCCTCCTGGAGAGGTCATGTTGGGAGGTATGACATAGGTATGAGCACTGGGTCAGTATTAAGGTACAGCACAGGTGATGGTAATCATACAGTAAGAGGGAAGAGCAGGAGCAGAGCATTGTGTCCTACTGAAGAGGTCATATTTGGAGGTATGACATAGGTATGAGCACTGGGTCAGTATTAGGGTACAGCACAGGTGATGGTAATCATACAGTAAGAGGGAAGTGCAGGAGCAGAGCATTGTGTCCTCCTGGAGAGGGTCATGTTGGGAGGTATGACACAGGTAGGAGCACTGGGTCAGTATTAGGGTACAGCACAGGTGATGGTAATCATACAGTAAGAGGGAAGAGCAGGAGCAGAGCATTGTGTCCTCCTGGAGAGGTCATGTTGGGAGGTATGACACAGGTATGAGCACTGGGTCAGTATTAGGGTACAGCACAGGTGATGGTAATCATACAGTAAGAGGGAACATCTGAAGCAGAGCATTGTGTCCTCCAGGAGAGGTCATGTTGGGAGGTATGACATAGATATGAGCACTGGGTCAGTATTAGGGTACAGCACAGGTGATGGTAATCATACAGTAAGAGGGAAGTCCAGGAGCAGAGCATTGTGTCCTCCTGTAGAGGTCATGTTGGGAGGTATGACATAGGTATGAGCACTGGGTCAGTATTAGGGTACAGCACAGGTGATGGTAATCATACAGTAAGAGGGAACATCTGAAGCAGAGCACTGTGTCCTCCAGGAGAGGTCATGTTGGGAGGTATGACATAGATATGAGCACTGGGTCAGTATTAGGGTACAGCACAGGTGATGGTAATCATACAGTAAGAGGGGAGAGCAGGAGCAGAGCATTGTGTCCTCCTGGAGAGGTCATGTTGGGAGGTGTGACATAGGTATGAGCACTGGGTCAGTATTAGGGTACAGCACAGGTGATGGTAATCATACAGTAAGAGGGAAGTGAAGGAGCAGTGCATTGTATCCTCCTGGAGAGGTCATGTTGGGAGGTATGACATAGGTATGAGCACTGGGTCAGTATTAGGGTACAGCACAGGTGATGGTAATCATACAGTAAGAGGGAAGTGCAGGAGCAGAGCATTGTGTCCTCCTGGAGAGGGTCATGTTGGGAGGTATGACACAGGTATGAGCACTGGGTCAGTATTAGGGTACAGCACAGGTGATGGTAATCATACAGTAAGAGGGAAGAGCAGGAGCAGAGCATTGTGTCCTGGAGAGGTCATGTTGGGAGGTATGACACAGGTATGAGCACTGGGTCAGTATTAGGGTACAGCACAGGTGATGGTAATCATACAGTAAGAGGGAAGAGCAGGAGCAGAGCATTGTGTCCCTCCTGGAGAGGTCATGTTGGGAGGTATGACATAGGTGTGAGCACTGGGTCAGTATTAGGGTACAGCACAGGTGATGGTAATCATACAGTAAGAGGGAAGAGCAGGAGCAGTGCATTGTGTCCTCCTGGATAGTGTCATGTTGGGAGGTATGACATAGGTATGAGCACTGGGTCAGTATTAGGGTACAGCACAGGTGATGGTAATCATACAGTAAGAGGGAAGAGCAGGAGCAGAGCATTGTGTCCTCCTGGAGAGGTCATGTTGAGAGGTATGACATAGGTATGAGCACTGGGTCAGTATTAGGGTACAGCACAGGTGATGGTAATCATACAGTAAGAGGGAAGAGCAGGAGCAGAGCATTGTGTCCTCCTGGAGAGGTCATGTTGGGAGGTATGACATAGGTATGAGCACTGGGTCAGTATTAGGGTACAGCACAGGTGATGGTAATCATACAGTAAGAGGGAAGAGCAGGAGCAGACCATTGTGTCCTCCTGGAGAGGTCATGTTGGGAGGTATGACATAGGTATGAGCACTGGGTCAGTATTAGGGTACAGCACAGGTGATGGTAATCATACAGTAAGAGGGAAGAGCAGGAGCAGAGCATTGTGTACTCCTGGAGAGGTCATGTTGGGAGGTATGACATAGGTATGAGCACTGGGTCAGTATTGGGGTACAGCACAGGTGATGGTAATCATACAGTAAGAGGGAAGAGCAGGAGCAGAGCTTTGTGTCCTCCTGGAGAGGTCATGTTGGGAGGTATGACATAGGTATGAGCACTGGGTCAGTATTAGGGTACAGCACATGTGATGGTAATCATACAGTAAGAGGGAAGAGCAGGAGCAGAGCATTGTGTCCTCCTGGAGAGGTCATGTTGGGAGGTATGACATAGGTATGAGCACTGGGTCAGTATTAGGGTACAGCACAGGTGATGGTAATCATACAGTAAGAGGGAAGTGCAGGAGCAGAGCATTGTGTCCTCCTGGAGGGTCATGTTGGGAGGTATGACATAGGTATGAGCACTGGATCAGTATTAGGGTACAGCACAGGTGATGGTAATCATACAGTAAGAGGGAAGAGCAGGAGCAGAGCATTGTGTCCTCCTGGAGAGGATCATGTTGGGAGGTATGACATAGGTATGAGCACTGGGTCAGTATTAGGGTACAGCACAGGTGATGGTAATCATGCAGTAAGAGGGAAGAGCAGGAGCAGAGCATTGTGTCCTCCTGGAGAGTGTCATGTTGGGAGGTATGACATAGGTATGAGCACTGGGTCAGTATTAGGGTACAGCACAGGTGATGGTAATCATACAGTAAGAGGGAAGTGCAGGAGCAGAGCATTGTGTCCTCCTGGAGAGGTCATGTTGGGTGGTATGACATAGGTATGAGCACTGGGTCAGTATTGGGGTACAGCACAGGTGATGGTAATCATACAGTAAGAGGGAAGAGCAGGAGCAGAGCATTGTGTCCTCCTGGAGAGGTCATGTTGGGAGGTATGACATAGGTATGAGCACTGGGTCAGTATTAGGGTACAGCACAGGTGATGGTAATCATACAGTAAGAGGGAAGTGCAGGAGCAGAGCATTGTGTCCTCTTGGAGAGGTCATGGTGGGAGGTATGACATAGGTATGAGCACTGGGTCAGTATTAGGGTACAGCACAGGTGATGGTAATCATACAGTAAGAGGGAAGAGCAGGAGCAGAGCATTGTGTCCTCCTGGAGAGGTCATGTTGGGAGGTATGACATAGGTATGAGCACTGGGTCAGTATTAGGGTACAGCACAGGTGATGGTAATCATACAGTAAGAGGGAAGAGCAGGAGCAGAGCATTGTGTCCTCCTGGAGAGGTCATGTTGGGAGGTATGACATAGGTATGAGCACTGGGTCAGTATTAGGGTACAGCACAGGTGATGGTAATCATACAGTAAGAGGGAAGAGCAGGAGCAGAGCATTGTGTCCTCCTGGAGAGAGTCATGTTGGGAGGTATGACATAGGTATGAGCACTGGGTCAGTATTAGGTACAGCACAGGTGATGGTAATCATACAGTAAGAGGGAAGAGCAGGAGCAGAGCATTGAGTCCTCCTGGAGAGGGTCATGTTGGGAGGTATGACATAGCTATGAGCACTGGGTCAGTATTAGGGTACAGCACAGGTGATGGTAATCATACAGTAAGAGGGAAGAGCAGGAGCAGAGCATTGTGTCCTCCTGGAGAGGTCATGTTGGGAGGTATGACACAGGTATCAGCACTGGGTCAGTATTAGGGTACAGCACAGGTGATGGTAATCATACAGTAAGAGGGAAGAGCAGGAGCAGAGCATTGTGTCCTCCTGGAGAGGTCATGTTGGGAGGTATGACATAGGTATGAGCACTGGGTCAGTATTAGGGTACAGCACAGGTGATGGTAATCATACAGTAAGAGGGAAGAGCAGGAGCAGAGCATTGTGTCCTCCTGGAGAGGTCATGTTGGGAGGTATGACATAGGTATGAGCACTGGGTCAGTATTAGGGTACAGCACAGGTGATGGTAATCATACAGTAAGAGGGAAGAGCAGGAGCAGAGCATTGTGTCCTCCTGGAGAGGTCATGTTGGGAGGTATGACATAGGTATGAGCACTGGGTCAGTATTAGGGTACAGCACAGGTGATGGTAATCATACAGTAAGAGGGAAGAGCAGGAGCAGAGCATTGTGTCCTCCTGGAGAGGTCATGTTGGGAGGTATGACATAGGTATGAGCACTGGGTCAGTATTAGGGTACAGCACAGGTGATGGTAATCATACAGTAAGAGGGAAGAGCAGGAGCAGAGCATTGTGTCCTCCTGGAGAGGTCATGTTGGGAGGTATGACATAGGTATGAGCACTGGGTCAGTATTAGGGTACAGCACAGGTGATGGTAATCATACAGTAAGAGGGAAGTGCAGGAGCAGAGCATTATGTCCTCCTGGAGAGGGTCATGTTGGGAGGTATGACATAGGTATGAGCACTGGGTCAGTATTAGGGTACAGCACAGTTGATGGTAATCATACAGTAAGAGAGAAGAGCAGGAGCAGAGCATTGCGTCCTCCTGGAGAGGGTCATGTTGGGAGGTATGACATAGGTATGAGCACTGGGTCAGTATTGGGGTACAGCACAGGTGATGGTAATCATACAGTAAGAGGGAAGAGCAGGAGCAGAGCATTGTGTCCTCCTGGAGAGGTCATGTTGGGAGGTGTGACATAGGTATGAGCACTGGGTCAGTATTAGGGTACAGCACAGGTGATGGTAATCATACAGTAAGAGGGAAGAGCAGGAGCAGAGCACTGTGTCCTCCTGGAGAGGTCATGTTGGGAGGTATGACATAGGTATGAGCACTGGGTCAGTATTAGGGTACAGCACAGGTGATGGTAATCATACAGTAAGAGGGAAGAGCAGGAGCAGTGCATTGTGTCCTCCTGGAGAGGTCATGTTGGGAGGTATGACATAGGTATGAGCACTGGGTCAGTATTAGGGTACAGCACAGGTGATGATAATCATACAGTAAGAGGGAAGAGCAGGAGCAGAGCATTGAGTCCTCCTGGAGAGGTCATGTTGGGAGGTATGACATAGGTATGAGCACTGGGTCAGTATTAGGTACAGCACAGGTGATGGTAATCATACAGTAAGAGGGAAGTGCAGGAGCAGAGCATTGTGTCCTCCTGGAGAGGGGCATGTTGGGAGGTATGACATAGGTATGAGCACTGGGTCAGTATTAGGGTACAGCACAGGTGATGGTAATCATACAGTAAGAGGGAAGAGCAGGAGCAGAGCATTGTGTCCTCCTGGAGAGGGTCATGTTGGGAGGTATGACATAGGTATGAGCACTGGGTCAGTATTAGTGTACAGCACAGGTGATGGTAATCATACAGTAAGAGGGAAGAGCAGGAGCAGAGCATTGTGTCCTCCTGGAGAGGTCATGTTGGGAGGTATGACATAGGTATGAGCACTGGGTCAGTATTAGGGTACAGCACAGGTGATGGTAATCATACAGTAAGAGGGAAGAGCAGGAGCAGAGCATTGTGTCCTCCTGGAGAGGGTCATGTTGGGAGGTATGACATAGGTATGAGCACTGGGTCAGTATTATGGTACAGCACAGGTGATGGTAATCATACAGTAAGAGGGAAGAGCAGGAGCAGAGCATTGTGTCCTCCTGGAGAGGTCATGTTTGGGGGTATGACATAGGTATGAGCACTGGGTCAGTATTAGGGTACAGCACAGGTGATGGTAATCATACAGTAAGAGGGAACATCTGAAGCAGAGCATTGTGTCCTCCTGGAGAGGTCATGTTGGGAGGTATGACATAGGTATGAACACTGGGTCAGTATTAGGGTACAGCACAGGTGGTGGTAATCATACAGTAAGAGGGAAGAGCAGGAGCAGAGCATTGTGTCCTCCTGGAGAGGTCATGTTGGGAGGTATGACATAGGTATGAGCACTGGGTCAGTATTAGGGTACAGCACAGGTGATGGTAATCATACAGTAAGAGGGAAGAGCAGGAGCAGAGCATTGTGTCCTCCTGGAGAGGTCATGTTGGGGGGTATGACATAGGTATGAGCACTGGGTCAGTTTTAGGGTACAGCACAGGTGATAGTAATCATACAGTAAGAGGGAAGAGCAGGAGCAGAGCATTGTGTCCTCCTAGAGAGGGTCATGTTGGGAGATATGACATAGGTATGAGCACTGGGTCAGTATTAGTGTACAGCACAGGTGATGGTACTCATACAGTGAGAGGGAAGAGCAGGAGCAGAACATTGTGTCCTCCTGGAGAGGTCATGTTGGGAGGTATGACATAGGTATGAGCACTGGGTCAGTATTAGGATACAGCACAGGTGATGGTAATCATACAGTAAGAGGGAAGAGCAGGAGCAGTGCATTGTGTCCTACTGGAGAGGTCATGTTGGGAGGTATGACACAGGTATGAGCACTGGGTCAGTATTAGGGTACAGCACAGGTGATGGTAATCATACAGTAAGAGGGAACATCTGAAGCAGAGCATTGTGTCCTCCTGGAGAGGTCATGTTGGGAGGTATGACATAGGTATGAGCACTGGGTCAGTATTAGGGTACAGCACAGGTGATGGTAATCATACAGTAAGAGGGAAGTGCAGGAGCAGAGCATTGTGTCCTCCTGGAGAGGTCATGTTGGGAGGTATGACATAGGTATGAGCACTGGGTCAGTATTAGGGTACAGCACAGGTGATGGTAATCATACAGTAAGAGGGAAGAGCAGGGGCAGAGCACTGTGTCCCTCCTGGAGAGGTAATGTTGGGAGGTATGACATAGGTATGAGCACTGGGTCAGTATTAGGGTACAGCACAGGTGATGGTAATCATACAGTAAGAGGGTAGAGCAGGAGCAGAGCATTGTGTCCTCCTGGAGAGGTCATGTTGGGAGGTATGACATAGGTATGAGCACTGGGTCAGTATTAGGGTACAGCACAGGTGATGGTAATCATACAGTAAGAGGGAAGAGCAGGAGCAGAGCATTGTGTCCTCCTGGAGAGGTCATGTTGGGAGGTATGACATAGGTATGAGCACTGGGTCAGTATTAGGGTACAGCACAGGTGATGGTAATCATACAGTAAGAGGGAAGAGCAGGAGCAGAGCATTGTGTCCTCCTGGAGAGGTAATGTTGGGAGGTATGACATAGGTATGAGCACTGGGTCAGTATTCGGGTACAGCACAGGTGATGGTAATCATACAGTAAGAGGGAAAAGCAGGAGCAGAGCATTGTGTCCTCCTGGAGAGGGTCATGTTGGGAGGTGTGACATAGGTATGAGTACTGGGTCAGTATTAGGGTACAGCACAGGTGATGGTAATCATACAGTAAGAGGGAAGAGCAGGAGCAGAGCATTGTGTCCCTCCTGGAGACGGTCATGTTGGGAGGTATGACATAGGTATGAGCACTGGGTCAGTATTAGGGTACAGCACAGGTGATGGTAATCATACAGTAAGAGGGTAGAGCAGGAGCAGAGCATTGTGTCCTCCTGGAGAGGTCATGTTGGGAGGTATGACATAGGTATGAGCACTGGGTCAGTATTAGGGTACAGCACAGGTGATGGTAATCATACAGTAAGAGGGAAGAGCAGGAGCAGAGCATTGTGTCCTCCTGGAGAGGGTCATGTTGGGGGGAATGACATAGGTATGAGCACTGGGTCAGTATTAGGGTACAGCACAGGTGATGGTAATCATACAGTAAGAGTGAAGAACAGGAGCAGAGCATTGTGTCCTCCTGGAGAGGTCATGTTGGGAGGTATAACATAGGTATGAGCACTGGGTCAGTATTAGGGTACAGCACAGGTGATGGTAATCATACAGTAAGAGGGAAATGCAGGAGCAGAGCATTGTGTCCTCCTGGAGAGGGTCATGTTGGGAGGTATGACATAGGTATGAGCACTGGGTCAGTATTAGGGTACAGCACAGGTGATGGTAATCATACAGTAAGAGGGAAATGCAGGAGCAGAGCATTGTGTCCTCCTGGAGAGGTCATGTTGGGAGGTATGACATAGGTATTGGCACTGGGTCAGTATTAGGGAACAGCACAGGTGATGGTAATCATACAGTAAGAGGGAAGAGCAGGAGCAGAGCATTGTGTCCTCCTGGAGAGGTCATGTTGGGAGGTATGACATAGGTATGAGCACTGGGTCAGTATTAGGGTACAGCACAGATGATGGTAATCATACAGTAATAGGGAAGTGCAGGAGCAGAGCATTGTGTCCTTCTGGAGAGGGTCATGTTGGGAGGTATGACATAGGTATGAGCACTGGGTCAGTATTAGGGTACAGCACAGGTGATGGTAATCATACAGTAAGAGGGAAGAGCAGGAGCAGAGCATTGTGTCCTCCTGGAGAGGTCATGTTGGGAGGTATGACATAGGTATGAGCACTGGGTCAGTATTAGGGTACAGCACAGGTGATGGTAATCATACAGTAAGAGGGAAGAGCAGGAGCAGAGCATTGTGTCCTCCTGGAGAGGGTCATGTTGGGAGGTATGACATAGGTATGAGCACTGGGTCAGTATTATGGTACAGCACAGGTGATGGTAATCATACAGTAAGAGGGAAGAGCAGGAGCAGAGCATTGTGTCCTCCTGGAGAGGTCATGTTGGGGGGTATGACATAGGTATGAGCACTGGGTCAGTATTAGGGTACAGCACAGGTGATGGTAATCATACAGTAAGAGGGAAGAGCAGGAGCAGAGCATTGTGTCCTCCTGGAGAGGTCATGTTGGGAGGTATGACATAGGTATGAGCACTGGGTCAGTATTAGGGTACAGCACAGGTGATGGTAATCATACAGTAAGAGGGAAGAGCAGGAGCAGAGCATTGTGTCCTCCTGGAGAGGTCATGTTGGGAGGTATGGCACAGGTATGAGCACTGGGTCAGTATTAGGGTACAGCACAGGTGATGGTAATCATACAGTAAGAGGGAAGAGCAGGAGCAGAGCATTGTGTCCTCCTGGAGAGGTCATGTTGGGGGGTATGACATAGGTATGAGCACTGGGTCAGTATTGGGGTACAGCACAGATGATGGTAATCATACAGTAAGAGGGAAGAGCAGGAGCAGAGCATTGTGTCCTCCTAGAGAGGGTCATGTTGGGAGATATGACATAGGTATGAGCACTGGGTCAGTATTAGTGTACAGCACAGGTGATGGTACTCATACAGTAAGAGGGAAGAGCAGGAGCAGAGCATTGTGTCCCTCCTGGAGACGGTCATGTTGGGAGGTATGACATAGGTATGAGCACTGGGTCAGTATTAGGGTACAGCACAGGTGATGGTAATCATACAGTAAGAGGGAGAGCAGGAGCAGAGCATTGTGTCCTACTGGAGAGGTCATGTTGGGAGGTATGACACAGGTATGAGCACTGGGTCAGTATTAGGGTACAGCACAGGTGATGGTAATCATACAGTAAGAGGGAAGAGCAGGGGCAGAGCACTGTGTCCCTCCTGGAGAGGTAATGTTGGGAGGTATGACATAGGTATGAGCACTGGGTCAGTATTAGTGTACAGCACAGGTGATGGTACTCATACAGTAAGAGGGAAGAGCAGGAGCAGAGCATTGTGTCCTCCTGGAGAGGTCATGTTGGGGGGTATGACATAGGTATGAGCACTGGGTCAGTATTAGGGTACAGCACAGGTGATAGTAATCATACAGTAAGAGGGAAGAGCAGGAGCAGAGCATTGTGTCCTCCTAGAGAGGGTCATGTTGGGAGATATGACATAGGTATGAGCACTGGGTCAGTATTAGTGTACAGCACAGGTGATGGTACTCATACAGTGAGAGGGAAGAGCAGGAGCAGAACATTGTGTCCTCCTGGAGAGGTCATGTTGGGAGGTATGACATAGGTATGAGCACTGGGTCAGTATTAGGATACAGCACAGGTGATGGTAATCATACAGTAAGAGGGAAGAGCAGGAGCAGTGCATTGTGTCCTACTGGAGAGGTCATGTTGGGAGGTATGACACAGGTATGAGCACTGGGTCAGTATTAGGGTACAGCACAGGTGATGGTAATCATACAGTAAGAGGGAACATCTGAAGCAGAGCATTGTGTCCTCCTGGAGAGGTCATGTTGGGAGGTATGACATAGGTATGAGCACTGGGTCAGTATTAGGGTACAGCACAGGTGATGGTAATCATACAGTAAGAGGGAAGTGCAGGAGCAGAGCATTGTGTCCTCCTGGAGAGGTCATGTTGGGAGGTATGACATAGGTATGAGCACTGGGTCAGTATTAGGGTACAGCACAGGTGATGGTAATCATACAGTAAGAGGGAAGAGCAGGGGCAGAGCACTGTGTCCCTCCTGGAGAGGTAATGTTGGGAGGTATGACATAGGTATGAGCACTGGGTCAGTATTAGGGTACAGCACAGGTGATGGTAATCATACAGTAAGAGGGTAGAGCAGGAGCAGAGCATTGTGTCCTCCTGGAGAGGTCATGTTGGGAGGTATGACATAGGTATGAGCACTGGGTCAGTATTGGGGTACAGCACAGGTGATGGTAATCATACAGTAAGAGGGAAGAGCAGGAGCAGAGCATTGTGTCCTCCTGGAGAGGTCATGTTGGGAGGTATGACATAGGTATGAGCACTGGGTCAGTATTAGGGTACAGCACAGGTGATGGTAATCATACAGTAAGAGGGAAGAGCAGGAGCAGAGCATTGTGTCCTCCTGGAGAGGTAATGTTGGGAGGTATGACATAGGTATGAGCACTGGGTCAGTATTGGGGTACAGCACAGGTGATGGTAATCATACAGTAAGAGGGAAAAGCAGGAGCAGAGCATTGTGTCCTCCTGGAGAGGGTCATGTTGGGAGGTGTGACATAGGTATGAGCACTGGGTCAGTATTAGGGTACAGCACAGGTGATGGTAATCATACAGTAAGAGGGAAGAGCAGGAGCAGAGCATTGTGTCCCTCCTGGAGACGGTCATGTTGGGAGGTATGACATAGGTATGAGCACTGGGTCAGTATTAGGGTACAGCACAGGTGATGGTAATCATACAGTAAGAGGGTAGAGCAGGAGCAGAGCATTGTGTCCTCCTGGAGAGGTCATGTTGGGAGGTATGACATAGGTATGAGCACTGGGTCAGTATTAGGGTACAGCACAGGTGATGGTAATCATACAGTAAGAGGGAAGAGCAGGAACAGAGCATTGTGTCCTCCTGGAGAGGGTCATGTTGGGGGGAATGACATAGGTATGAGCACTGGGTCAGTATTAGGGTACAGCACAGGTGATGGTAATCATACAGTAAGAGGGAAGAGCAGGAGCAGAGCATTGTGTCCTCCTGGAGAGGTCATGTTGGGAGGTATGACATAGGTATGAGCACTGGGTCAGTATTAGGGTACAGCACAGGTGATGGTAATCATACAGTAAGAGGGAAGAGCAGGAGCAGAGCATTGTGTCCTCCTGGAGAGGTCATGTTGGGAGGTATGACATAGGTATGAGCACTGGGTCAGTATTAGGGTACAGCACAGGTGATGGTAATCATACAGTAAGAGGGAAATGCAGGAGCAGAGCATTGTGTCCTCCTGGAGAGGGTCATGTTGGGAGGTATGACATAGGTATGAGCACTGGGTCAGTATTAGGGTACAGCACAGGTGATGGTAATCATACAGTAAGAGGGAAGAGCAGGAGCAGAGCATTGTGTCCTCCTGGAGAGGGTCATGTTGGGAGGTATGACATAGGTATGAGCACTGGGTCAGTATTAGGGTACAGCACAGGTGATGGTAATCATACAGTAAGAGGGAAGAGCAGGAGCAGAGCATTGTGTCCTCCTGGAGAGGTCATGTTGGGAGGTATGACATAGGTATGAGCACTGGGTCAGTATTAGGGTACAGCACAGGTGATGGTAATCATACAGTAAGAGGGAAGAGCAGGAGCAGAGCATTGTGTCCTCCTGGAGAGGGTCATGTTGGGAGGTATGACATAGGTATGAGCACTGGGTCAGTATTATGGTACAGCACAGGTGATGGTAATCATACAGTAAGAGGGAAGAGCAGGAGCAGAGCATTGTGTCCTCCTGGAGAGGTCATGTTGGGGGGTATGACATAGGTATGAGCACTGGGTCAGTATTAGGGTACAGCACAGGTGATGGTAATCATACAGTAAGAGGGAAGAGCAGGAGCAGAGCATTGTGTCCTCCTGGAGAGGTCATGTTGGGAGGTATGACACAGGTATGAGCACTGGGTCAGTATTAGGGTACAGCACAGGTGATGGTAATCATACAGTAAGAGGGAAGAGCAGGAGCAGAGCATTGTGTCCTCCTGGAGAGGTAATGTTGGGAGGTATGACATAGGTATGAGCACTGGGTCAGTATTAGGGTACAGCACAGGTGATGGTAATCATACAGTAAGAGGGTAGAGCAGGAGCAGAGCATTGTGTCCTCCTGGAGAGGTCATGTTGGGAGGTATGACATAGGTATGAGCACTGGGTCAGTATTGGGGTACAGCACAGGTGATGGTAATCATACAGTAAGAGGGAAGAGCAGGAGCAGAGCATTGTGTCCTCCTGGAGAGGTCATGTTGGGAGGTATGACATAGGTATGAGCACTGGGTCAGTATTAGGGTACAGCACAGGTGATGGTAATCATACAGTAAGAGGGAAGAGCAGGAGCAGAGCATTGTGTCCTCCTGGAGAGGTAATGTTGGGAGGTATGACATAGGTATGAGCACTGGGTCAGTATTGGGGTACAGCACAGGTGATGGTAATCATACAGTAAGAGGGAAAAGCAGGAGCAGAGCATTGTGTCCTCCTGGAGAGGGTCATGTTGGGAGGTGTGACATAGGTATGAGCATTGGGTCAGTATTAGGGTACAGCACAGGTGATGGTAATCATACATTAAGAGGGAAGAGCAGGAGCAGAGCATTGTGTCCCTCCTGGAGACGGTCATGTTGGGAGGTATGACATAGGTATGAGCACTGGGTCAGTATTAGGGTACAGCACAGGTGATGGTAATCATACAGTAAGAGGGTAGAGCAGGAGCAGAGCATTGTGTCCTCCTGGAGAGGTCATGTTGGGAGGTATGACATAGGTATGAGCACTGGGTCAGTATTAGGGTACAGCACAGGTGATGGTAATCATACAGTAAGAGGGAAGAGCAGGAGCAGAGCATTGTGTCCTCCTGGAGAGGTCATGTTGGGAGGTATGACATAGGTATGAGCACTGGGTCAGTATTAGGGTACAGCACAGGTGATGGTAATCATACAGTAAGAGGGGAGTGCAGGAGCAGAGCATTGTGTCCTTCTGGAGAGGTCATGTTGGGGGGAATGACATAGGTATGAGCACTGGGTCAGTATTAGGGTACAGCACAGGTGATGGTAATCATACAGTAAGAGGGAAGAGCAGGAGCAGAGCATTGTGTCCTCCTGGAGAGGTCATGTTGGGAGGTATGACATAGGTATGAGCACTGGGTCAGTATTAGGGTACAGCACAGGTGATGGTAATCATACAGTAAGAGGGAAGAGCAGGAGCAGAGCATTGTGTTCTCCTGGAGAGGTCATGTTTGGAGGTATGACATAGGTATGAGCACTGGGTCAGTATTAGGGTACAGCACAGGTGATGGTAATCATACAGTAAGAGGGAAGAGCAGGAGCAGAGCATTGTGTCCTCCTGGAGAGGTCATGTTGGGAGGTATGACATAGGTATGAGCACTGGGTCAGTATTAGGGTACAGCACAGGTGATGGTAATCATACAGTAAGAGGGAAGAGCAGGAGCAGAGCATTGTGTCCTCCTGGAGAGGTCATGTTGGGAGGTATGACATAGGTATGAGCACTGGGTCAGTATTAGGGTACAGCACAGGTGATGGTAATCATACAGTAAGAGGGAAGAGCAGGAGCAGAGCATTGTGTCCTCCTGGAGAGGTCATGTTGGGAGGTATGACATAGGTATGAGCACTGGGTCAGTATTAGGGTACAGCACAGGTGATGGTAATCATACAGTAAGAGGGAAGTGCAGGAGCAGAGCATTGTGTCCTCCTGGAGAGGGTCATGTTGGGAGGTATGACATAGGTATGAGCACTGGGTCAGTATTAGGGTACAGCACAGGTGATGGTAATCATACAGTAAGAGGGAAGAGCAGGAGCAGAGCATTGTATCCTCCTGGAGAGGGTCATGTTGGGAGGTATGACATAGGTATGAGCACTGGGTCAGTATTAGGGTACAGCACAGGTGATGGTAATCATACAGTAAGAGGGAAGTGCAGGAGCAGAGCATTGTGTCCTCCTGGAGAGGGTCATGTTGGGAGGTATGACATAGGTATGAGCACTGGGTCAGTATTAGGGTACAGCACAGGTGATGGTAATCATACAGTAAGAGGGAAGAGCAGGAGCAGAGCATTGTATCCTCCTGGAGAGGGTCATGTTGGGAGGTATGACATAGGTATGAGCACTGGGTCAGTATTAGGGTACAGCACAGGTGATGGTAATCATACAGTAAGAGGGAAGAGCAGGAATAGAGCATTGTGTCCTCCTGGAGAGGTCATGTTGGGAGGTATGACATAGGTATGAGCACTGGGTCACTATTAGGGTACAGCACAGGTGATAGTAATCATACAGTAAGAGGGAAGAGCAGGAGCAGAGCATTGTGTCCTCCTGGAGAGGTCATGTTGGGAGGTATGACATAGGTATGAGCACTGGGTCACTATTAGGGTACAGCACAGGTGATAGTAATCATACAGTAAGAGGGAAGAGCAGGAATAGAGCATTGTGTCCTCCTGGAGAGGTCATGTTGGGAGGTATGACATAGGTATGAGCACTGGGTCAGTATTAGGATACAGCACAGGTGATGGTAATCATACAGTAAGAGGGAAGTGCAGGAGTAGAGCATTGTGTCCTTCTGGAGAGGTCATGTTGGGGGGAATGACATAGGTATGAGCACTGGGTCAGTATTAGGGTACAGCACAGGTGATGGTAATCATACAGTAAGAGGGAAGAGCAGGAGCAGAGCATTGTGTCCTCCTGGAGAGGTCATGTTGGGAGGTATGACATAGGTATGAGCAC